>NC_046637.1:28521954-28762963 GCF_900324485.2 Mastacembelus armatus
GGAGCCAAAATGTCTGTTAAGAAGAAAGAAGGAAGTGAAGAAGAAAGTGAAAAAGATGTTTGTCCAGCTGAAGGTGATTTACTATATTTGATCGTCTCACCAT
Source organism: Mastacembelus armatus (assembly GCF_900324485.2). Taxonomy (NCBI): domain Eukaryota; kingdom Metazoa; phylum Chordata; class Actinopteri; order Synbranchiformes; family Mastacembelidae; genus Mastacembelus; species Mastacembelus armatus. The sequence continues at coordinate 28,522,058 of NC_046637.1, forward strand.
GTTAGTGCAGGCGCTGGCAAATGTCATGTATCTGGGATTGAACTGTAGAGTGTTGATGGGACCGGAGTGTTTCCCGTCTAGCACAGCCACCTTCATCCCACTCTCAGTGCTCCAGACGTGGACTCGCCCGTCCTCCGAGCCTGCACAGGAAGGCACAGTTGAACGAAATCACAGGACAGAAGAGACCAAAATATAAAGCTCAGGTTATTTATCTTACCGATCATGACAAACTGAGAGTCAGGAGTGAAGCAGGCCTCCAGAGAGATGCCTCTACTGTTGTTGTAGCCCTTAAAATGAGCAGGAACAATTCAGAATAAATGTCCTAACGGGAATAATAGCAGGTTTGTGGCAATGTGCAAGGCTCTTACAGAAAACGTGTGCAGCACAAATCCACTGAAAGCATCGAGGACACGGATCATCCCTCCATTCGTAGAGATGAGAATCTGTTTCCCATTGTTGCTGAACTTGAGTCCAGTCCAGTCACAGGCACGATTAAACCTGGTCTCAAACGAGGCAAACGGCCCCTTTTCATGGAGAGACTTAATATGATAAAAAAAAAACTCGTGCTTTTGAGCACAAACTGTGAACACAATGAATTTGCTTTTTACCTTGTCAAAAGCACGAAGGTCATACAGTTTAATGGCTTGTGATTCTACCCCTGCAGCAAATATCAGCCCGTCGGGGTCAAAGGAACATACAGGTTTTCCCAGTGGATTAGTCAAACCCTGAAATACAGACATATAAAAATTAATCTAAAGAAAAAGTGAGAAGTCTGGATTTTCAAAGACATGAACAAGTACAATCACCACATTTAGGCCAGTTATTAATGACCTGAGCTGGCACCACACATTGTAAAAGATCTTCCTTTCCATCCTTTCTAGGATAATAGTTTTGAATTTTGTGTTTAGCTACTGTATATTAAAGGAGGGCTGAGTTTATATCATGTCTGACTGTTCTATGTGCATGTTCTCCCTGTGTCTAACCGGGTTTTCTCCAGGTACTCCAGCTTCCTCCCACAGCTCAAAGACATGCAGGTTGATGGGTTAGATTAACTGGTGACCCTAAATTACCCATAGCTGTGATTGTGAGTGTTTATCTGGAGGATACTGCGTGCTGGTCCAGTTTCATATCTAAGGGAAGAGATTCACTTGTAGCAGCGGCTCCTAAAGTCTGGGGACACCCAGTGGTCACAGCACAAATACTAGAACAGGGCTGTAATTATCCATCTGAGTAATTTCTTTCTTAGAGAGCAGAGGAAGTTTAATTCTCCAGGTGGTTCACAGACACTCACTTGGCAGTTTGGTGAGCGCAGGTCCCAGATCCGGATGGTTTTATCCAGTGAGCCTGAGATAAACATATCATCCACTGGTGACATAGAGAGAGAAATAACCCTGAAATAAAATACAAAAGAAATGAACTCCAACCATCGCCTAGCCGAGTGAGAAACAACCATTTAAGATAAAGAACATTAAGGAAAACACCAGATAAGATCAAGTTGAAATTTAGGGATGGACAAGTTTGCCAGTCCCCCACAGGCCTTAAGTCTCTACCCAGCGTGACGTTGTCCTATTCTGGCCTTTAACCTTCTCACCTGCACACATGGCACTACACTTCTACGATGTGGATGTTGTGGGTCACGTTTACTCACCTTGCAGTATGACCCGGGAAATAACGGATGTACTTGTTATCAGTGAGTGACAGGTATCGAATGGTATCTACAGGACACAAAACCACAAGTCAGTTTCAAACTTGGACCGAAAACGCACTTCCTGGTGTTTTCTGTGCCTGGTGCCATCAGCTGTAAGGCATCACCATCCAGTTTATTGCAGCTGTAGACCACCGTCTGTGTATCCCCATGTGTGTAGCGGATGAGGTCTGCTCCATACTTCTTGCTGAACAGGGTCCGTCTGGGTCTGACAGAGGCCAGAACATAAACATAAACCTGTCAGTCATATATATATTTGTTATATATCACTGGGCAAACCAGCACAGCTTCTGAAAACAAACCTTGGTCTAATATTCAAACAGTGGATGGTAAACACAGGAACTTCACACTATATGAGCTATCAGCTGTCTATCGGCTGTCTATCATCTGTCCATCGGCTGTCTATCATCTGTCTATCGGCTGTCTATCATCTGTCTATCGGCTGTCTATCGGCTGTCTATCATCTGTCTATCATCAGTCTATCGGCTGTCTATCATCTGTCTATCATCAGTCTATCGGCTGTCTATCATCTGTCTATCGGCTGTCTATCATCAGTCTATCATCTGCCTATCATCTGTCTATCGGCTGTCTATCATCTGTCTATCGACTGTCTATCATCAGTCTATCATCTGTCTATCGGCTGTCTATCATCTGTCTATCATCAGTCTATCGGCTGTCTATCATCTGTCTATCATCAGTCTATCGGCTGTCTATCATCTGTCTATCATCAGTCTATCGGCTGTCTATCATCTGTCTATCGGCTGTCTATCATCAGTCTATCATCTGTCTATCATCTGTCTATCGGCTGTCTATCATCTGTCTATCGACTGTCTATCATCAGTCTATCATCTGTCTATCGACTGTCTATCATCAGTCTATCATCTGTCTATCGACTGTCTATCGGCTGTCTATCATCAGTCTATCATCTGCCTATCATCTGTCTATCAGCTGTCTATCATCAGTCTATCATCTGCCTATCATCTGTCTATCGGCTGTCTATCATCTGTCTATCGACTGTCTATCATCAGTCTATCATCTGTCTATCGACTGTCTATCATCAGTCTATCATCTGTCTATCATCAGTCTATCGGCTGTCTATCGGCTGTCTATCATGTCTATCATCTGTCTATCGGCTGTCTATCATCTGTCTATCATCAGTCTATCATCAGTCTATCGGCTGTCTATCATCAGTCTATCATCTGTCTATCATCAGTCTATCGGCTGTCTATCATCAGTCTATCATCTGTCTATCGGCTGTCTATCATCAGTCTATCATCTGTCTATCGGCTGTCTATCGGCTGTCTATCATCTGTCTATCGGCTGTCTATCATCTGTCTATCATCAGTCTATCGGCTGTCTATCGGCTGTCTATCATGTCTATCATCTGTCTATCGGCTGTCTATCATCTGTCTATCATCAGTCTATCATCAGTCTATCGGCTGTCTATCATCAGTCTATCATCTGTCTATCATCAGTCTATCGGCTGTCTATCATCAGTCTATCATCTGCCTATCGGCTGTCTATCATCTGTCTATCATCTGTCTATCGGCTGTCTATCGGCTGTCTATCATCTGTCTATCATCTGTCTATCATCTGTCTATCATCTGTCTATCGGCTGTCTATCATCAGTCTATCATCTGTCTATCGGCTGTCTATCATCAGTCTATCATCTGTCTATCGGCTGTCTATCATCTGTCTATCGGCTGTCTATCATCAGTCTATCATCTGTCTATCGGCTGTCTATCATCTGTCTATCGGCTGTCTATCATCTGTCTATCATCTGTCTATCATCAGTCTATCATCTGTCTATCGGCTGTCTATCATCAGTCTATCATCTGTCTATCGGCTGTCACTCACTTTCCTTCCCGGATGTCATACAACACGATGCGGTCGTCGTCGCTGCTGGATATCGCACTTTCGCCGTTTGGGCTGTAATCCACGCAATTAATTTTCTGTGAATTCTCTTTGTATGTTCTGGCAACCCTGAAACTCCGCAACACGCCGTCCGTGATCTTCATGGCTGCAGGTTTTTATCACCTGCACATCTGTGAGTTTGGTTCAGTGATGAGCTGCTGTGTCTTAAAAACAACCACAAAATAAAAAATTACAACCACAAAATAAATAATAACCACAAAATAAATCGCAACATACGAACCGACCTGCTCTCAAAGCGACGCGTTCGGTTTGTTGTCGTTATCTACCGGGTGGGCGGTGCTTCACAGTAACCAATGCATTTAACAAGCTTCAATGCGCCGGGCAGAGGCAGCGTGAGACACAAGCATACCCCATTAAAAAATAAAACGGAAATTGCGACACATCACACAGGAAGCTATTGTGTTTACAAACTCTTTATTTACTCTTTACATTCAAACCTAGGAAAGATTTGGTTCCTAAATCTTGAAACAACCCAAATTAAACGTTTTTATAACACTGAGTCAAAGTGTTTTAGTATAAACTTTTCTTTTTAAAATGTTTTAGACTGAAACCTTGACAGGAAATGTTTTCCAATACACACTACTAGACACACAGTTTTCATGGCCTTCATGCTTTATAATAATAATAATGTAATGAGCTGTAAATGTTATTTATATGTAGGAGCGAGTGAACAAAATCTCTATTCAAAGTCTAGTTTTGAATTTTCTGCCGCTCTAGTTTTGAAGGCTTTTATTGTGAAAGGTGCGACCTGGCAGTAATTCGGTGCAGGAGAAGCGTGTTTCCTGTCGGAGGTTGTTTTGTCACGTTACCTCAGACCTTACCGTCAGTTTGGTGTCACAATGAACAGCTGCAGGAGAGCAGCCTGCACCCTGGTCCCCAGGGTCTCCAGGGTCTCCAGGGTCGAGCGCCGGGGTCCAGAGGCAGCACCGTCCCTGATGCGGGCCCAGACCACCGTTGCTAAACGAGATCCAGGCTCCGACCCAGGAGAGAAACCCCGACTAAGAGCTGTCGACCTGGCCCGGAAGGTCCAGCAGGAGAAGAGGCGCACGGAGCCGCGGGCGACAGAGGCCCCGGGGGCCCCGGTGTCGGGCCCGCAGAGGAGGGTGACGGAGCTGAAGCGGTTCAGCCTGCAGCTTCAAAACGTTCATCCAAACGTTCTGGCCAAACACCTCCACAGAACCGTGCTGTACCAGGACCAGGACGTGGTCGTCATCAACAAACCCTTTGGGGTCCCTGTCCGAGGTGAACTCGCAACTCATTTCCACTACGGTACAAGGCCAAACCAGTTAGTGAGCAGGGATGCTGCTTCGATCGATTAGTCAATTAATTGATTAGTTATCAGTGAGTTATATCCACGTTAACTTAAAAGCGCCAGTTTTACCTTCACACCTGCAAGAATTTCTCGCTTTTCTCTGCAAATGACGATTAAAGTCATTGTTGATTCATCTGATGAATGTTAATCAGGTAAAGAAATAAATTCTGATTTGGTCCAAATCTCAAAAGATAAAAATCCACTGCTGCTGTTAAACTGCAGCTTTTCCAGGTGTCTAGACTTCAGGTACCGGATAGTTGTTTAGTTGTTGCTGCTGTTTTTCAGATGAATCCGGGGTCACGTCGATCACATCTGTGCTTCCTGTCCTCTCCAGGATGATGGATGGGATGAAGATCAAGTCAGAGTCTCAGCTGGTTCCTTGTCTGGGGCTGGAGAAGGAGACATCCGGAGCTCTCCTGCTGGCCAGGAGTGAAGAGGCAGTGGAGCACATACTGAACCTGCACAGAAACAACCAAGTGCAGAGAAAATACTGGTACAGAAAATATGGGTCTACGTTGTTCCAACACAGAGACTTAAAATTCACATCAGGTGTTTGTCATTCATTCTCATGTTCACTGGTCTCCCCTAAGGGTCATCACAGTTGGTGCACCTGTTCCATCTGAAGGACTGATTGACATTCCCATCATAGAAAGACAGTTCACGGGTCCTCAGCCACACTACAAGGTGTCTCTTCTTCTGTGCTTTTGATGTGGTAACAATCATTAGGTCAAATGATAGAAAATAAACGCTGAATTCACAAGCTGGTAGTTGTTGCAGAAGTACCAGTCTCACACTTGCTGGTTCCGGCTCCACATTTTCATCATTTTGGTGTTATAGCAGATCTATTCCTATTAGTGGACGTAGTTTCTCCAGTCTCACAATTTTTTTTTTTTTTTTTATTTCAGATGGCACTGAGTCCTCTTTTCAGAATGAATGACGCAGGCGATGGTATAACCAAAGTCCGAGGCCACCGGCAAGCCCATTCTGCAGTGACCAAGTACAGAGTCCTGGACAGCAGCGGCGGTTGTAGTCTTGTGGAGCTCCAGCCTCTTAGCGGTGAGGACACAGGCAAAGTAAATTACTGACAAACCAGTTTGGTAAATTTCTCTGTGGGTAGACAGGACACTTGAGTGTTTTCTTATCTCTTGTGTTTAAAGGAGTAAAGCACCAGATGAGGGTTCACATGGCATTTGCTGTAGCATGCCCCATTCTGGGCGACCATAAATATTCCCACTGGAGCAGACTGGCACCACAGGTAAAACGTAGTCTCACAAACAGTATCTGCTGATCATGTTTAAAATTAATTTTAAATGAATTCATTCTCAGAGGAATGATGTTTTGGTTGCGCTCTGGCATTACACACTTCATTTGCACACAGACATATAAAAGGAACACAAGGGCCACATTTGTGCCAAGGCTTCGTTTGTTGTCACCAGTTACTCCTAAAGAACTAAGACTACTTGTATGTTCGCAGAAATTACCGGAACGCGTGTTGGGAAAGCTTGAACTGGAACAGAGCAAGACCCGGCATCTTCCCCTTCATTTGCACGCTCGACAGCTGATTCTGCCAGGAACCAATCAAGCAGACATCAGTGTGACCTGTCCTCTGCCTAAATACTTCACACAAACATTAAAACACCTGCATTTAATCCTTCCCAATGAAAAAGATGATAAATAACATCCCTGCCATTCTTTGCAGAAAAAACTGTTTAAACTGAAGCAAACATTAAATTATGTGAAGCTGGGGTTTTGTCTGCCATTATGTGAAATGCTCAAACACAAAAGAGACTGTAGTAAATGCCTGTGTGATATAACTTATTTTAGTAATAAATGAAGCAGTACTACATTGCTACTTCTCAGTGTAGTTAAGCTGCATGTCCATGGAGGCCACTAAGCTATGGATGCTGTTGAAGTAGGAAGCCTTTTAAAAAGGCCTGTAACTAATCTGTGTAAATATCAGACTTCCAGACAACACAGCACTATACACCTTTCATTTTGAGCTGCTTGACATGACTCTTGATACAAGGATTAACACTGCATTAGCTAAACAAAGATGCCTCCATCTGCATTTCCTGTTTAATAACCCTGCTGTACATACAGGAATTAATTGGCAAAAATCCTTGATGGGTGTTTCAATTGTTAGTGTCAACCTGAGAAATGTTTTCAATTTCCTGAATAACTCCAATATAGCACTTGGCCTTGTGAATATCTGAGCTTAAACTCACTCATTGATCCACAAGTATAAATTATGTAATTTTTGAAAAAAAATAAAACAAAACAGGCACAAGTTCTTCAGCTTTGAAGATATCAATACATGATCCAAAATGCAGTCAGTGTACAAAAGAAGTCAGGAGCAGTGGTCCCTGTAACTGTCCATTAAGATATAATGTATTACAACAGGACCCATTGAAGAGACATAAGATGTGGTTAGAAGTGAAAGGTAAATACTCTCATATCATATTGATAAGACTGACTTTTACAGGAAAATGTCCCACCTCTGCGCAGCTGTGAGAAGCAGCCCAAGAGATCAATCATGATTGAGCAGTGAAGCTAAAGCATCGCTTGATCACCAGTTCATGGTTACAGAGTTGATGACTTACAAAGAAAATCAAGAGAGCAGTCCATTTGACTCAAAACAGAAAATGTAAGAAGACAAAAATCTTGAGTGTAATCATGATACACTCCTCAGAAAAAACTGATGATTGTTTGAGACGTAGTTCAGTTTTATTTGAGATAGTCTGTGAGTTTTATAGAGTCGAGGTGGGTACTGCATAGCCAACAATCAGTGACTGGAAAACTAGTTCCAATCAGTCCCATTTAGCTAGCATTCTCTTGGCAAGCGCTGATGATCTCCTGGATCTCTCGGACCACAAGGATACGAGCCAGCATGTGCTCCACTTGCTGACTCGAGAGCGGCTGTGACGAGTACCACATGGGGCTGTTGGGTGCAACGACAGGCTCTGGGGTCATGTAGTATGCATCGTTACGGCCTTTCACGCTCTGAGGACTGGAAAAGGAGTCAAGTTTATTTGTGTATGTCCAAGAATTATTCGGTTAAAATTTCTGTGATTGCCTGCCACTCACCATTTGAAAAGGTAAAAATCGTAAAGTTTTATGGGACAACGAAGAGGATTCTCAGGATCTTCGATCTGCTCTTCATACATATCATCAGTTCCTGAAACAAACGCCACACAGCAGGTCAGCAACAGCAGTTTCTACCTTAAAAGGTTTCACATAGCGACACCAACATAAAGCTAATTGTATTGGGCACCTTTTTGTCCAGCACCGTGGGGACCTTGACCTTTGAGAAGGCGGATACTGGTTGCCTTGTCCTTGGCATTAGCGGGGTTCTTCTTTGTGTGTCTTAACACCTTCGAGAAAGCCACTTTCATGTGCTGTTCAGGTGTTATCAGGCAGAAATACCTGTAAGAATAAGACAAATTTTACCACGCTCAGTATTCACAATAAAAATACATGACTGCGTCAGTAAAGAGAGCAGATTTACGTCTTTTAATGGTTGTTACTTACTTAGTGTTAAAGTACATTAGAGTTGTGAGCAGTGTGGCAGGTGAATGTGCACCAAGCTGTTTACACTCCCACAGCATCTCCTCTGTCACATGACTTGGAATAACGTAACCTGAGGTGTGAACACGCAATAAGCAATTCTGCCTACAAACAAAATGTGTATGTATTGGTAAATGTTAGTTCTCTCTTACCTAAAGGATGGACACTGGGCTTCCAACCATTCAGGATTTTGTGTAAACACTCACAGAAACGTGTGTAATATGGATCAGAGAAAATATCATCCACACGTCCGTTTTCGGAGAGATACTATAAAAAAAAAAAAACAGTAACTTCATATAACTTTCTGGTCTATTATATCTATACTTTATGTTTGAGCAAGATGATACTAACCTTCTGTATACACAAAAAGACATAATACAAAACATCTGGGGCGAATTCTTCTTCTTCTGAACCTCGTGCCTCCTGTGTCATCAGGGAAAGACCCAAGTTTAGCTCTGCTACTGCACTGGACACCAAGTCTTCTTGAAAACGCAGAGGCTGACGACCTGGACACAGCCACACAGACAAAACAGATTATTAAATTTTTATTAGTGCTATAGAGTTTACTTGCTTATTTCTCAGTTTCAAGCAGAATAAAACTTGTGAGATGCTACATTACATTACATTACATTACCACACCTGGAATCAAATAGAAACAAGTTGTATTGTTTTCAGTGGTTAAGGTAAATGCATCTATGTATCTATAACAAATGCAAAATATGAGTGTTCATAACTATCATTGGTGGACTTACGTCCTATAGGTGCAAGCTTGGTCTTTTCTTGCTTGCTTAGCTCTACATTTTTTCTCTTCACCCAAAGGCGCCAGACCTCCAGGCCCTCCTCCGGCTTGAGGCACATAGGAACCAGAATCTCTGTAGGTTGTTCAGCATGAGCCTCCGTTTCTACTTGACCCTAGACCAAAATAAACACATCAAATGTTTTCATACACATCTTAATCACATAAATACAGTTCCAGTGGATAATAGTTCTTAATTAAGAACTATTCCTTTATGTGTGATTTTTCATTACCTGTCTTCCTTCAAAAACAGGGATTTATAAATAGTGATATTTCCAAACAATAGAAAACAACATCAGGGCTAAAACCAATGTGCAAGTTCCCAAACACTAAAATGCAGTTTTGAATTGGTCAAATTCAGGTACTGATCTTTGTAGTTCACAACAACAGTGTGACATGTCTTAAGTGTTAGTGTTAAAATTATTTTAAGAATAAATAGTTTATCCATTTTATGCAGGGTACAAACTCAGTTACAGCCTTACTGATGTGATGGCTCTAAGAAAAAGTCATGTCTAACCTGCAGATGGAGCTGTTCTTGTCCATCTTCTCCTTGGCTCTGCTGTTGATTTGGGTCCCATATGTGTACTGACTGGGTTGTGTTGTAAGTCCCGCCTACAGTCTGCACTGCCACAGGGATGTGAATGTTCCCGTTCATGAACTGTGCTGGGAACAGGGTCTGCACTATTTCTTCCGGTGTCCCAGAAGAGGCTGACTGCACATCCGTAGACCTTGATGAGGAACCGGGGGACAATTTGTCCTTACCGTTGGTGGTAGTAACTTGCACTGTGCTGTATGTCTCCTGTGGTATGGCAATGTGAGTTACACCCTGCTGTTGTGGAGTGGAGTACACAGGGATGGTCCAGGTCTCACCTGTGGGACCTGTGATTGTTCCTGTAGTGCTGTACAGTTGAGCACTGTCAACAGTGAGCAGATCTGGTCTCAGCGACACGTAGCTTTGCTGCTGGCCTTGAGGGATGGCCAGAACTGTGGCTACCTGCTGGCCCTGTGGAACAGCATAGGAAACAGCTAGAGGGACATCCACCTTACGCTTCTTGGCTGGTTGCAGAACAGTCGAGACACTGCCGGCTCTCCTTTCTGCCTCCCTGGGAGTGGCCTGTTGTTGGGAAGGAGACATGGCCTCTATGGTCTGGATCTGGATCTGTTGTCCACCTTGTAGCTGAATATGTTGTCCACTCTGTAACTGAATTTGCTGGCCACCCTGTAGCTGAATTTGTTGACCAGCCTGAAGCTGAATTTGCTGCCCCCCTGGAAGCTGAATATGCTGTGCTCCTTGTAGCTGGATTTGCTGGCCACTTGACAGCTGGATCTGTTGTCCACCAGCTACAGCTGCAACCAACTGTGCCTGAATCTGTAAATACAGTCAGCACCGTGAGTGAAACAGCAGAGGCACAGCACATGGATGTGGTTGACAGGGGTGACAGAAATGATGTACCTGCTGTTGCTGCTCTTCTGTAAGCTCTCCCTGGTGGACAAGTTGGGCTGTTGAGAGTCCCTGCAAGTCCTGCTGGGAAGGGGAGGCCACCTGGAGAACCTGGCCAACAGTTTGGCCCTGCTGTTCCTGAATCTGAACCTAGCACACAGGGAGTACGGAAATAGCAGCGCTATCAGCAATGACATGAAAGAATAAAATATCTTACTGTTCAATGACACATTATGTGTGAATTAACTAAATTTTATTTTAGATAATACAGTGAGTTTCTTTCCAAATGGCATTTCCCATAACAGTAAGTAGAAAATGCACTGACACATAAACAAATCAACACAGAGAAGGTCAGACAGTCACATAGTATCTGGAACTTCGCAAAAAAGTTATATATATATTTCACAATTGTGCATTATAGTCTTATTAATACTCCAAGTGAATAAATAAAGGACTAAGTAAGTAAGTTACATCATGAACTATGAGCATATTGAGAGCGGACTGGTAATGACACTAATGGGGAAACACTTAGAAATTATTAGCAGAATCTGACATTTTGGTTTTGGATCCGTACATCTTTTCTCAACACCAAGAAGCTTCCACAGCAAAACTACTTAACTCAAACTAGAAAAACTTTAACTAACACTATCAGCACAAATACCAGCCTTCTCATTTGCTTTCCTCGTTACAGTGAGAGATGACTGTGTTCCTGTCTTGCACAGTTTAAACACAGTATGAGAAACTGGTATGGGCATAATAACTAACCTGCACTTGAAGCTGCTGTTCAGACCCTTGATGCACAGACAGTTGTGGTGAAATGTCTGCTGAGGTCACCTGTACCTGTGAGGTGTGTACATTTGTACATACAGTAAAAGTACAGCATCACACGGCAGACGAAAGCTTATATCATTCAGCATCTACAGCCATTATAAAACCAGTATGCTCTTACGGGGCAGGCCAGCTCCAGGAGAGATCCAGCCACCTCTGTGCTGTCCGTGTAGATACAGTTGGCACCCTGGTGCTGGTACACCATGGTTGTGGTGGTGGCTGCCCCTTCATGCTGGCTGAACTCCTGCAGCACCTCTGGGCCCTTGGCAAGAGAGTCCAGGAACTCCTTCATCCGGTGCTGAGGCACAGTGCGGGCCTTCTGCCGCACATACTCATCAAAGGAGACAACCCCGCTCTCCTGCTCATTCATTGTCACTTCAGCTGGAAGGAAAAGAGCCTGTCAAACATTTGGGACAGTAATCAAGTCCAAACAAGTGACACTGACCGTGAACTGTATTTTAATGAGGCGTTAGCTCTGGCATTCACAATTACATAAGCACGACCTGAGCTAAGGAGTGACATTTAAATAATTTCCAATTAACAGGTGACACCCTGACACAGAGGTCAAAGTGCATTTTGTTATTAATACAGTAACTATGCTAATTTGGGCTCCACTCAACTTTTTGTACTAACAGAATCACTACAGCTGCACATCCGGCTCAGCACTACGCCCATGTGTTATTATTTGATGGCAGAGCCTTTGCTGAGGGCACCAACAGTTTGTTAGACTGATGAAATAAATAGTTTATGGCTAGCGGTTAGCCACCTAGCGTCCCAATGTTAGCAAGGCAGTGTTTGCCCATGCACAGGTAGCTAGCTACAGCCCGCCGACTGTATTTAACACCGTCACATGTTAATGTGGCAGCTACTGTGAAAAGGTTAGTTAGGCAGCGTAGTTTGCTCCTGTGGTGAGTTAACAGCCCATTCATTGACCAGGACATGACGCTAACTAGCTAATCGTCGAGCTAACGTTAGCTAGCTAGCTCGGTGGCTGCGGATCCCGTCATGCTACCTTAAATAAAACGAAATCCTCTCCTTTCCGCCAAGGCACGGTGTTTAAAACCAAAAAGCCGATAAACGTCTAGCAGCTACCAGCAGCAGCCCATTCCCTTCGCTGCGTAACGCACCGAGCAGCCCCGCAAACGACGCTGCGATCGGGCTGCGGTGAAACTTAACGGGCGAACAGTCTCTGACGTCCGCTGGTTCCAGGGAGATCCAGGCTGCTGTCGGTGCCAAACCAGTTCTCCGGCACCGGCAAGGCACAGATTTATTCACCCAGAGTAATATCGTCCCGAGTAATATCGCCACAACACACGCGAAGAAACGTGTCCGCTATTCTCCACGACGGAAGTACAGGCCGCGAAAACAACACGAGTCCGACTGTTGTGACAGGCAGCGGCCTGTTCACCTGCAGCTCGACCTGCGCTATCACAGGCTGTGCATCTGCACAGCTGCTGCTCTGCATGGAAGAACCACCACACTCCATGACATGTTGTTATTGTCATAAATACTGTAGTACCTGCAGACCATACTATCTGTACAAACAGCGTTTGTTGCCTGTTGTTTTCTTATTATATGGCACTAAAAAGCTAAAATAATAAACATGAAAATACACACTCATATGAGCATTGCACAGCCATAGATGGATGGATGGATGGATGGATGGATAGATAGATAGATAGATAGATAGATAGATAGATAAATCTAAATATCTAAATGGAAAAAACATTGTATGTTTACCAAGAGGCAAAAGTCCAAATGTACATTAGACTAAATATTTTATTGTTTTTGTTGAATGTGACTGTTTCTCAGCCTCCCAATAATCTCCATAGGTCAAATCTTTGGGAAAAGTTAGTAATGGGCATTATTTAGTCAGACTAACTATTATACTCTAGAACTACTCTAGGCCTCTACAAACTAATTGGCAGGCCGAAGCATTTTAAGTGGACGGACATATAGATTATATACTGAAGCAGTGTTAAAATAGCCTAAGATGCCTCGGGTAACACCTGGTAAACATTTGAATGCATGTACCTTTAACAAAATCTAACTTCCCCAGTCTGCCTTAAAGAGCCAGGCATGTGCTACTGAGTGCCTCCCCCTGTTTGCTCCACAACAAACTGCCTCTCACCCTTCTTAAGGTGGCCCAAGACAGATGTACTGTGGGCATAGGCTATGTCCTCTACACACTGGACATGGAACAGTTAATTCCCACACTCACTGAAAAATATGTGGGGCTCATCAAGGGCTATGGTGGAAGTTATATTGTTATATTCAACAGTGATAAAACATGAAAACATCATAAGATCTAGCAAAGTGATGACCATGACTGGAAATCTCTTATGCATTTTATCATACATAACATCTAATGTATATATGGCATGTCATGTTTAGTAAATGCATAATTTCCAAACTAGTTAACCTGTAAGTGGGCATGAAACAATATGACAGTGCTTGTGTCTAGTTGGCTTCATGCAATCACTTCATGTGACTTTGTGCCACTGTAAGAATCTTAATGTAATCCTTTCAAGAAGGGATTTACCTTAATATGACTGTTGTAGCAAGAAGCAGGTGCAGCTTGTAAATTTTTTATATATAGTCAGTTATTATGAAAACATGTTTTCTTTTTGTAAGTCTATATAATAAGTGAACAATTATGTGAAAACATTTACCAAGAAGATATTATGCAACCATTTCTTTCAGAAGCAGCCTTAGTATTTACGTCCTGCTCTTTGTTTTTACAGGTGATGGGATGACGGGAGGCTGCCAAGTAACCAGCCGGCATATAATGGAATAAGACATCAGCTTGGAGGCTAGATGGCTGTGAGCATGTCTGTAAATCCAGTGTGTTCAGCCCTCACTCTGGTGATCCACATCAGACGTCAGGTGTTACTCACGCATACTGCAGCCAGAGCTGGAGTGCAACACAGGAGTCAAGGAATCAGAGGTACATTTACCTTTTACTTTGAATAAGCATTTCTTTTTTTGGAGTGGGGAGGAGGTTTCTCTATACGGTTGTTATGGCAGGTATGGTTTTAAAATAGGATTTTGTGTTGTGGTAATCCCATGAAATAACTGTAATAGTTGGAAAATCCACCACATGTTTTTGAGAATACAAACAGCCTTGCTTGTGATGCTGTATTTATACTTTGATGGAGTAAACTTTTATTAAAATGTAAAGTTCCTTAACTGTAAATCCGTACACAAAGCATTTCTCAAACATGCGCTGTATGTTTTGAACACTGATATAAAGAATATTAATATATGTATCTCAACTCACCTGAGCTTACATTTAAGAAATCAGGTCATTTGCAAGACTTATACTAAAAATAACATTCATGTGCATAATTCTTGGGTTCTATTGTTTATCATTCTATGTAATGAGTGATTTGCATATCACTGTTGACATCTGTGGCCTGAAGGACACATACAGATTAGACAGGCTCAAACAGTTTTATTGCCAAGCTGTGTTGTATATTTTGTTGAGACACCGACGTCGTGGAGTGTGTAACCTCAATGATTTGCACAGGGGAATTGTATTATTTTTATAGGATTAAAATGCGAGATTAATTTCCTGGGAGTCTGTATGACCACAACCTTGAAAATCTTTCTACTATCAGTTATTTCAAAATTAGGCTAAATAGTGGGATGTGAAAATACCACATCCTGCTGATATAGGATGAAGGCCTAAAGTTGAACAATTACACACTTTATATAGAAAAAGAATCCAGTCTGATTAGTGTGTGTAGATTAAAAGGTTTTCAGATGTGAAATCACATGTTAACTCCTGCTGTTTTTTGTTCCTCTTCAGGTCTTGGTATTTCTATTCAGACGGTCAAAAATGGGGTCTTCATCATTGCACTTCATCACATTAACCATGACTCTCTCTACACTCGGAAGCCTTATTCAAACTTCACATTTACTGAACAACTCTGAATCTGCCCGAATAACTCAAAGCACAAGCGGAAACAACGTCTCAAACAGTTTGGCCAGTGAGGAAATCTTCCACTCAGTGAGCAGCAGTGACTCTATGGAGGGCAGTGGCTCTGATGCTGACAGTTTAATAACACCCAGACTCATTAATCAGACTGTCATTTCAAAGGAGCCTAAGCAAGCCAGCAAAGAAAACCTTCCTGGGTCCGGAATCCCATTAACTCCACTTACTCTACACCATTCACAGGCTCATGACCAAAGAGCTGAGAAAGATAATACTTCAATTAGACATGTAGACATCGTCTCAGAGGAGGTGTTCTTGGAAGGGCGTCACTTAACAGCTGAGGAACAGTTAACAGAGAATCATACATTTACAGCAAATAATGACTTTCTAGATGGTAAGTAAAAATTAGGAGTTAAATGAAGTCAAACTTATATATATCTTTGTTATATATATCTTTGTTTACATTTTTCTTCAACAGTTTCTGACACAACTTCTAATTATCACTAACCATTTATTAAAAGACACAATGAATTACATTTTTTTCCCAAATTAAGTATTGTATAAGAAAAAATGGGATTTTGGATCTTGGGCTATAAAAACTGTTACAAATTCAAAATTAAAATGTGATGCATCCAAAGACTTTTCCTCTTTCTTCTTCGCAGATGGGGACAGTCCTGAACTCCCTCTCCAAACAAATGTGTTTACTTCTATGACAGGCCAGAACCTGTCAGAGCCTGGTCTTAAACCCTGTGTTGTTCTTAAAGCCTTTAATGGCACCAATCTGCTGTGGGATGACATGAGACGCACGCTGGCATTTGCATGGGAACTACATGTGTTCGGCTCTGCTGGCCTTTTCATACTAATGACAGTCCTGGCAGTTTTGGCAATGGCTGGTGCATGCACTCTTCCTCATCCCCTATGTGATGCCCTGATGGTGGTGAATAGTCTCTTGGTTATGGGCGGTACTCTGCGTGGTGTCCTCCTTCTACTTGATCCTTACGGTACCTGTCAGATTCTGTCTCGTGCTACTCTGGCAGCACTCCATAATGTTCCCCTGCAGCTTCTTTTGTGGGCACAGGTTGCCCTCACACTGGTCACACTCAGAGGGTTGAAAGTATTACTTTTTCCACTAAAGCTGCAGCACCCATGGGTGGTTGGAGGGCTGGCTATATTACACTGCACCTCATTACTTGTAGCAGACTTATACTCTTCAACTTTATCACCAGCTCTCCCTCTGATGCTACAGACACTCTCCCTGTGCTGGGGTCTCCCATTCTGCATGGGAAATCTTATAAAGTCTCTTTTTCACTTACATCCCTTCCTCAGATCCTCCGTACCCGAGTGGGTCCCATCACAGAGCATTGAAAGACGAGCAAAGCGGGTAACAGCGGTGTGCGCCTTCCTTGGGGTTCTTTGCTGCAGCCTTCAGATGTATAGTCTCCTCTGGCTTTACGGACTGTTGGGGAACTGGAGGCGCTTTGGCTGGGGCTGGTGGCTCAGTCAGTTTTGGGCAAGAATTCTTGAATTAGCTTGGGGATTCTCTTTGCTTGTCCTGGGATCCTGGATCTTCTGGATGCCCTCCAGGGGTCATTCAAGGGGAGATCTTTGGCAGGGCAGAAGTGAGGTGTTTAAAGGGGTAGTTGAGAAAAGCTTATGGGGTGGGGTCTTAGCCAGCATATGGAGAGGGCCACTAAGAAAATCAGAGAAATCCTGGGAAGACCTGATGCCAAATAATTGGGCAAAATATAATCTGTCTAGAGCAGGTATCAGCAACAATGTCATGTGTCCATATGATGATCAACCATCGATTATCCCAGAATACAAGCCTGAACCTGTTAGCAGCAGCAGCTCTGACTCTCAGACTGCACTACTGTGGCAAAAAGTTGGTGAACATGAATGCATTCTTTCACTTATAGAATTTGACATGCGGCCCCCATCTCCCATTAACCTCAGGCGCAGCATTGACGATGCCCTTTATCATGGACAGCTTGTAGCAGGAAGTCTGTTCACTCCTCCACCTCCTTCCTGGACTCACGGCATCTTCACTGATGGAGAGGGCAGTATAACTGTCCCTCCGGCATATGTCAACTATGGCTGGTTGATGGATACAGCAGATGCTTCTATATCTCTTGACCAATTCCAAGCCAAAGAGCACATACAGTCACCCCATGGTAATAATGGTTGTACTGGATCCACAACTGCTGCACATCAGGGAGAAGAGTTTAGTTCAGCACTCTCAGCAGTGTTGCATCGGTATGACTGGTCTGACGACGATGTCACTGACCTCTAAGCTGGAGTGCCAATACGAACTTCCCACTAAAACATTGAGCCTTGATGGCACCATCATGTAACAGGGACTGTGATGTCCTCTCAAGCCATGGCCTCATCTAAGTAAAAACACAGTTTTGAGGCCTTACTAACATGCTTTGCTATAGAATCAATGTAAAATGATTATACACTAGTATTCAGTATAAGAGCCCTTACATTAATCAGTATCACACAAATATCTTCTTTGGTTTCATCTAGTTGCACAGTTAAGATAAAGATAGTGGTGACATAAGCCTGGCAGAAAACCAGTTTAAGTGTTTTCATTTAATTTTCATTAGGTCTTCGTTTTTGTGTTTTAGCACAAATCATCATCCATCCATCCATCATCCATCATCCATCCATCCATCAATCCATCATCCATCCATCCATCCATCATCCATCATCCATCCATCCATCCATCATCATCCACATCCATCCAGCTCCCATCACCATCCATCGCATCAGCCAGCCAGCCATCCATCATCCATCAGCACCATCCCATCCCATCCATCATCCATCCATCCATCAATCCATCCATCATCCATCTATCCATCATCCATCCATCATCCATCCATCATCCATCATCCATCCATCCATCCATCCATCCATCCATCCATCATCCATCCATCCATCCATCATCCATCATCCATCCATCCATCATCCATCCATCCATCCATCATCCATCCATCCATCATCCATCATCCTTCATCCATCCATCATCCATCATCCATCCATCCATCCATCCATCATCCATCCATCCATCCATCCATCCATCATCCATCATCTATCCATCATCCATCCATCCATCATCCATCATCCATCCATCATCCATCATCCATCCATCCATCCATCCATCCATCCATCCATCCATCCATCCATCATCCATCATCTATCCATCATCCATCCATCCATCCATCCATCATCCATCCATCCATCCATCCATCCATCCATCCATCATCCATCATCCAACCATCATCCATCCACCCATCCTTCATCCATCCATCCATCCATCCATCATCCATCCATCCATCCATCCATCATCCATCCATCCACCCATCCATCATCCATCCATCCATCCATCCATCCATCCATCCATCCATCCATCCATCCATCCATCCATCCATCTAGCTATATAATTGCCAGTCCTATTTGTGTGTGTTGGACAGCCCAGTTTTTCCTAAATTCCTATAAGTCAACAGTGTGCCTGTTGATTGGATATTTCCACTGTGTTGTTTGTAAATAAAGTAAATTATAACCTTGACACAAGCCATGTGCAGAAATGTTCAAAGTAACCACTGGAACTAGAAGTATTTTATTCTTATACTTTCATGTACGGCAAAGTCAAAGACAATCTGACTCTAAAGGTCAAATGAGTTATAACTCTTCCTGATCTTGTGGATTGTGGCAAGTTCCATATAAGACATTTACAGCATTGGTCAATACACAACAGATAAATGTTTCTGTGTCAAACAGGCGAGAGGAATCCTATTTCTCTGCTCACATTATCTCATGGACATGCTTCAAGTCTGTTTTTGTCAAACTGCACTTATGGAGACTTCCCAAAAACTGAACTTTCATCCAGTCTATTTAACTTTGAGTGTTCCCTGTAACTGTAAATAAAGTTCTGTATGATGAATAAGCTGCCTCCAGTCCTCAATTGATCTAAACTTCGTGGATAGGACTGTGCCTTTTTCTCACTCCTCCATCACTTGGCCCTGCAGGGTGGTGATTATGTACTACCACTATGTTTATGGGAGTCACCAGCGACAGACTGTCTTGTCCTGCTGCTCCCCATCTGGAACCGGCGTTAAGATTGGCAGTACTATGGCAAATGAATTAAACTTAAAGTGTAGGTTATTTAATATACCAGCATTTCATTGGCATTAGAAAATAACTAGAGTTTACTTTCTCCTGTATTAAAACTGTTGTAGTGTCTGTTTTATGGAAGTCCCTTTCATCACTCTGACATTCACTGCACCCCACCACAGAAGCTTGTATGGCCTATAGTGATCCAGGTTTGGTGGGCCCTCTTGTGGTTAAAATGGAATGTAAAATGTACACATGCTTTTCATTTATTCTGGTCTCTCATGAGTCTTCTGTCACATGCCCATTGCTGTAATATAAACAGAGCTGCTCCCCTAGCCCAGTTATCTCAGATGTAACAAGCCACAGTCTGAGTGTCCCCTTTCTGCCCCAATTCTCTATGATGCATCTAAAACTGCTTCATCCATCTGTGTGGGCTCAAACCCTGATCTGAGATTAGAGTCTCATGCGCTTCCAGGTGAGCTAACCATGCACCTCCTCCCATGTAAATACTCCTATCCCCACATCAACAACCAGTGCTTCCGCCTCTCTAAAGCCTGTTGCTCAAACTCCTTTTAATTATCCACACCCTTATATGTGAGTATTACATTCCTCAGCAGGCGGTCATACCTGTATTTCCTGATCCTCCTACCGCACCTCCTCCAAATCCAGCTCCAACTGATCAACATGAACGTCAGCAGTAGTGGAAGACGTGCTGAGATCCTTTACTTAAGTAAAAGTATAAATAAAATGGTGTAGTAATACTCTGTTACAGAGGCCAAAATCAGCTGCTGAACTGGTGAAGGTGCTGCCCCAGGACCATTTTGATGAACCTCACAGGGTCAGGGTCAGGGTCAGGGTCAGGTCACAGGTCTGTCAAGCAAAGCTATAACAAACTCTAAGAATCCTTTCATGCTGAACTGACTAAGTCAGAAAATGTCACAGGGGCATTTTATCAAGACAAATTTCTTAATGAAAAATAAATGACAGGTGAATCTCTAAATTTGTTTTCTTGAGGTTTGTTTTCTAGAAAGCCCGACACTATGCAGTCTGCAGCAGCAATGACATTCCATTTATTTCAGTGAGACTAGTCAAGGAAACAAGCAGCTTGGTGTAATGCAGCACAGGAAGTTGGATCACCTTGATGAGGGAGGGTTTGAGCAGGACCATCATTAGACTGCAGGTGTGTCTAATGTTTGTACAGCGAAAATGTGTTTTCTTTTTAAGCTAAAAAGTAAATAAAGCAGCACGTGACCTCTGTGCTGGGTCATGCACCTGTCCCCCTCATCAGCTGTTCTGACGTCAGGCACGCTGCGTGACGTCACCGTGGGAGTGTTTCACCGTCGGGAGAAATGAACGGTCATCAGCACAACCCTCTGAGCGCCCATGTAAGTCGGAGCCAGCGCACACACACATTTTATCACCTGTTCTGTGAATGAAATGCGTTTCCGTTTTCCGCCGGTGCACCGGCTCGAGGCTCACGGTCGATCGACGCCGTCTGTGCTGTTGTCGCCGCCCACAGCTACCGTGGGCTGTGGCGGCGAGCTAGGAGCTTAGCCTGCCTGCTAACTGACAGTAAGCGCCTGTTTCACCACCCAGGACCGTCGGGGTGGGCGATGTTCGGGGTGTTTACACGTCTGAAAGCGGTTTAACGCGTCTGCTGTGTGGACTTTGGCAAAGGTTTAACTTTGAGCCAACACCCAGGCCTGATCCGGTGACCAGGACATGCGAAATTAATTCCACATGTCAAGTTAACCAGGATTTTGCCAGACAAAGACGAAACTTGTCGCTAATGTGAACTGGACGAACTGGGAAAGAGAAGGTGTGAAAACCCAGTGACAGGTGGCCCCAGTACCTCAGCCTGAACCGGCTGCTGGAGCTTTGACACCTGTGAGCTAATATTGTCGTGATATATCATTTCAGTGCGATGGCTATAATTTATAATCTGTGCGTTTGATATCCAGACCGAGGGAATGTTTGTCGCATCCGTTTTAATAGTGATATCTGCCGTGGTGGCTACGTGATGAGGCTTTTAGACGGTCACGTATGGTAGGTCTCTGGTGCCAAACATTGGCTGCACATAAAGTAACGTAGCGCTGTGACCTCGCCCCGCACAGCAGCTCCGGTGTGCACCGTAAAGTCAAACGAACGCCCTGCGGCGCACCACGTTAGCTCCGACTGCTAGCTTGCTAACCCTAACCCCTACCCCTAACCCGAACCCGAACCGTAGCCGCTAGAGGAGACAGAAACCATGAAACTGGGGCAGGGATGTGTTTTGACTGTGTCCACCTCAACGGGCAGGACGACGTGGGAACAAAAGTATAAGCTGCATTGACGGATTCAGTAAATATACGGCAGGTTAGCTAGCCAGCTGCTAATTTCATCCTCTTCTTATCTCATGTTGGGCTCTGGTTCTTTGCAGTAATTGATAATAATCGATAATAATAAAAATAATAATTGCTATAGTGTCTCTGCACACAGTTTCCTTTCTGTTTAATTTGTGGGGTTGCACCTGTAGCAGCAGTAATTAAACTGACCATGACCTGTTTTAATGAAAGGTTTATTAATAATAATAATAATAATACTAATGATAATAATAATAAATGATCCAATTAAAGGGAGCTGGTCGGGGTTATTGTCACTGCAGGGCTGCAGTGCACTTTTATGATTGCACCCTTGTGTTCAAACACCCAACAATGTTTGTATTGACTGTTCTTTATCACTTATTGCTGTTTAATTGTCAAACTAAATTCTTTTCTCTCAGCTGAGGCTCTGTAAGACCTGCAGATATTCCTAAGGGGCTATTCAGCACTGTTAATTAACATTACTCAGTTAATTGTGCTGAAAGGCCTTGAGGCCTGTGCGCCACAAAATTAAAACACGTAATTTTGCTATTTCAGTTTCAAAGTCACAAACTATATAAGCTTTTCAAGAAAAAAAAAAAAGACCACAGCGTTTTGTTTAGAGAGTGACAGAAGATGTTTAATGCCTCCTCATTCATGCAAAGTCTATGACAGACTGTGGATATTTCATTAAAAACTTTGACTTCCTGGTTGCTGTCACTAACTCCCCAAATGGCTGAGAAACATAGTACATAAAATATATTGTTGCTTGAAGCCTTTAGTACGGTTGTGTGTAAATGCAGTGTGTTCATGCAGAACCACTATTCTGTGCTGAGTTAACACAAATTATATTTTTGGGTAAGACAAATTTGTGTGTCAGAAGATTTGTCAGTTTAAAATGTTGGTGTTCACACACTGTCTTGGTTGTGTTTTTTATTTTTTGCAGCATGTGATTTTTCTAAATGCCCTTGGAAAGAGCTGACTAAAGTTTGATAGATATCACATTAGATTTCACGTGGGAAAAATTACCCAGAGTGAGTGGCACTGGAAATTCACCTGGAACTGTTCCTGTATTAATTGATCCACAAATCACCTGCAGATGACCACAACTAAAGGTATGTTTGTTTGACGCCTAATGAGTTGAATCTTTCCGTCTCATAATGAAAGCTCATCACATTTGATTTTTTTCATATTTATGATGAACAATACTGCTACTATTACTAAATAAAGTATATAATTGATTAGGTTCATTGAATTTTCTAGTGCATTGCAATGCTTTTTTGTAAATAAAATCACAAGCAAATCATCAACATGTAATTATGACTGATTTAGAAATGCAGACATATCAGAAAAATGCATGTAGGGTTATGCTGTAGCAATGTGTCTTTAGCACAAATTAACTTAAATGCTCCTAGATATGCACAGCGCTCTGTAGATGGGGTGACCTTGGAGCACTGCATGCACACAGAGTGATAGGCAAATGTTGGCTGACCCACTTCACAGAGAACACTTTGCCCTCTGCCTGGAGGAGCCGGACGCCTTTGTATTTTCGCTGCAGGCAAAGGCAATACTTCTGTGTCTGAGTGTAACATTGGTGTCAATTTATTGTTTTGACTTGGAGAAAACCGCTACGGGTTTTTTATAATGTGAAGCTCACTGATAAATACGAACACATAATAGCTATGAAAACCTACACATTATTCTAGGAGTCTGTGAGTGTGGTAACATGGTTTTCTATAATGTTGCAAAAGGTTGAATAAATGAAAATGCAATTTTATCGTCAGCATACTTAGTGTTGTCCTTACAGAGGAAGGATGGTTCATTTTAATAAGCTGTTGATATTTGTTTTATGAAATGAGTAATTGAATGGTAATACAATTTTAAACGTCACATCCAGACATGATGGTAATCAAGAATGTGTGAAAATATTCTTTTCATTATTTAACTGTTCCCTACCACCTACCCTTAAACAAAGTGCTTTCTTATCCAACACTGCAGATGTAACAGCAGGACCAGGACTGAGTCACTGTATCACTAATGGATTTTATAGTGTTTGTTGGTGCCTGATTGTACTGCTGGCTTGTTAAGTAATGCCGATTCCACGAGTCAGCAGAACTGCTGTTTGTCTTCAAGGTAATCAATGTACTACATAGTCAGACCCATCACTTGATGCTTTGGATGTTTTATTTAGAGCTCAGGGAAATTTGTAGCAGAGTGCGGCCTGTAAAACAGCCAGACTGGGTGCTTGAAGAGTAGAGGGAGGGTACAAAGTTAAACTTACTGTGAAAAAATGTTTCCTGTCTTTTTAAAAAGCAACAAGGGTTGTGATAATGTCCCTCAAAATTTGTTTGGTTTTGTGCTTGTCAATAGGGGCAATTCAGCTTTAACTGAACAATGTGAATGTGTGATTTAAAACACAGGCTGTGCAGAAAAATCAAGCTTTCCAAATTTATGTTGTGCTGCGGTTTATGAATGTTGAAATCCAGGACAACGTACAGAGCATGGCCGAACCGTTGGAGCTGTGTGTGTCACACTGAGGTTAAAGTTCACCAATTCCAAAACATAGGCATTTCATCAGTGTGTATTTTAAAATAAATTAATTTGTTAATCCCCAGATAAACATTATAAACAAATTCATAGTTCCCAAAAAATTGTTTGTCTACCTTTTGGGTTTGAGAGTATTAGGATTGTTTTTACCATAGATACTAGATGGTGTCTGTTTAGTTATGTGAGAATTCATGAGAAATGCAGAAATAGATTTTTGTATTAAAGGACAGCATACGTATATGTTGGGTCATTTGGTCTGGAAGAAAAACAGGATTTTTTTAGTACTGCATCCCACTAGTGTGTGCGATGGATGAGCTGTAAAGTGACAGCTCCACAGAGCAGTTCCCAAGCTATATTTTGATGTTTGTTTCTATGGACAGCTGGTATTATTGTTGTAGCAGTGTGTAGAGTCAGTGTCATGTCATGTAAATGTCATGTATGCTATAATGTTTTAGAGTTCCCAAGGCTCATCATGCATCGACCTTCTGCTGGTGTTTACGATTAGGTACATTAGGCCACTGACAGTTACTCAATACTCAGTGCTACATGTCGGAAGGTTTTATGTCTGCTCCTTTACCTATCAATTATTACCAATCATTATTAGTGAGTCTTCAGGTCTGTTTTGTGTTGAGCTGCAATATGTCTATTTTTATTATCCTTTTTTCTTTTCTGTTGTGTGGAGCGTATTATTTAGGTTTTTTTTTTGTATTTCTGCTTCATTTAGCTGGTTCTGTGTTGTGAGTCAGAAGAGGAGAAGCTGAGCTGATGGTAAGTTCTGTCACACTCTCTCACATCCTTCTTTGTTTTCTTTTTCACTGTCTTTTACATGTTGGTAAACCAAAGAGGTTTATGTAAGCTGTCATCTGAGAGCCACAGACTTGGAATGGTCCTTTCATACTCCAGGATTCACCTTGTTAGGAATTGAGATCCCAAAAAGATCTGCTGTCGATCGCTGAACACCTCAGTCAGTTGCGAGTTCGATAACAATCCCTGTCCGTTTAGAAATTCATTTACACTTTTCACACTTTGTAGTGTCTCTTAGCATCATCCACGCACTCTCAGTTATGTTGATTATTGGTTGCTAAAATGAATACTTTCTGAAATGTAATTATTCAACAATCATGGGAGCTTTTTGTACAGCAGGACTCAAATATTATAAAGTGATTTCATAACACAGCCAAAGGCATAAACCCTCAACATGTCTTTATATAACAACCTCTGACATTTCAGAAACTGTTCTCAAATGCTGGTTTATTTTGTAGACCTTGTGTTTTTTGCATTGGGTTGGCACTGTCAGGCGTGCGACATGCTGTTCAGCACCTACTGATTTTATTCGTACTAACATTTTTTAACAAACATAAAGCTTTTTTCAGTATTGATTCTTTTTTTTGCAAGAAGGATTAATTATTGTATTGAATTACAGATTTTTTTTAGATTGAGCTGAAGAGTTGTGGTCATGACTGTGTCAACCCATTTATGTTGCTTGGTGTTGGTTTATATACTGCTGCTCTGTATTATGTTCATCACTGCATGTCATAATTCATTTATTTTCCTTTTGTGGTAGACAAGCATGACATTGAGCCAAGCCACAGATGCATGCCTACTCAAAAGGCCCCACTGAGCGCCATACCCTCTTCTTCCCGGCTTCGAACCAGCCTCTCAGAGAGGCGGGGGGAGGGGTGGTGTTGACGGGTGGTGTTGACGGGGTGTAGCTAGTCCCCTGCACCCCAAGCAAGACCTCACTGTGAAACTGGAGGTCTCTGATGGATCAGGGTAGTAGTGAGCAGAGTCCAGAGGAGCCGGACGTAGGAGGCCGAGCGGAGCCCGAGGTCGGCAGGAGGGCGTCCGAGTCAGAGCACAGCTTGTCCAAAATCACCCATAATGCCCTGGAGAACATGGGAGCGTTAGGCCATGGCCTGAAGCAGTTCTTCCAGCCACAGCGCCGACGCTCCTCCGTTTCCCCACATGACTCCGTCTCGTCCTGTACAAGCGCCCCTCCCTCCGAACCCACTGATGTAGGCTCAGAAGTAGGGGATGCTCCTGCCTCCTCGGCTCTCCCTTTGGATTCTGACAACCCTGCTGCTTCCGCCCCTCCTGCAGCTCTGAGCCGTGTTCTGCAGCAAATCCGAGGTGCTCCACCAATGATGAAGCGAGGGACCAGCCTGCAGAGCCGCCGCAGCAAGGCAGGGGGTGCTGGGGATCCTCCCCAGAAAGGCAGCCCCCAGATCCATCGGCGCAGCACCCACGAGGCCCTGCTGCAGGCTGGACGCCCACGCTCCTCGTCAACCACAGATACACCGAGCAGTCCAGCCCTAGCTGATATGCTGCTGACCTCTGGTTACCACTCCACTGAAGAGCCTGAGAAGGTGAGTGTCTCAATCCTGGCAGGGGGTCCACGGTCAGAAGGAAACCATGGTCACTTGGCAGCACATTATTTACAGAGCAGGAAGAAATTCCAGTCGTGACACTAGTGACTCAGTGTTATGAACACGGCTACAGCAAACAGTTATTTTCTGTTTTATTATTTGATTATTTTCCTGAACTTCAGATATCTTCTTTTATTTATCCTAAAGTTCAAAATTCACAGATGATAAATTTACTATCATGGTAAAAATCCACAAATGTGCTTAGAAATCATTGAAAAAATACTTAATACAAGGAGACACAATGTACTAATGAGAAAAAATCCATTAAGCTGTAAAAATGAAAGCTAAATCTGGCTCATGCACTAATATCTGCAAAACTGCCAAAGCCAATTGAATTGGGGGAATCGTGCTAAAAGGCTGTTAATGGTTTAGATGTGCCTGGATGAACTGGTGACTGAGGAGATGAGCTGTCAGAAGTGGAAGGTCACAGACTGCCTTTGAGTGGTTGGTCACTATGTGCTTCAAGCTTTTCTAGATTTAGCTTGTGCTGTCTGAGTGCATTTAAGGTCTGAGTGCACTTAATGTAATTTGTTTGGGGAAATTTCATGTTCATAGGGATCTGGAAACAATACATTATGTGTGAAATTGTAAAAGGTAGATGCAGTTAGTATGAGAAGAATCTCTGGCAAGATAAATTGGGAGAACGTAGACATGGAATATGGAGGTGATGACACGGCTGTTGCTACTCGGTAGAAGGTGAACTTCTGTATATATCAAGAAAACAAGGTGGACAGCCTTCAGTCAGCAACGAAAATCCTTCTCAGATCATTAATTCTAATTAATGTCTAACAACAATAGATATAAAAAGGAAATTACAAATTTTTTACATGACCAAAATCATCGATATTGATACAGGTAACTACTAATAACTAATGTCATGTATCAGAGAAAAATGATTTATGAAGTGATCGAGTTACTAATAGGAGAATTCTAATATAGTTGGTTATAACTGAATAACAGTTTTTCTAGTATTCTGTGTACAGTAGGTGGACTTGGGCATGTTAGAAAGCCAGACAACTGTTAATAAATAGTAAGTCATGTGAACTTATTGTGTATGTGCATACACACAACAGCAAAGAAACATTAAAAGCATTACGCAAACATACGCTTTTTTCACATTTGTGGCTTTTCTTGTTTATTGTTTTGTTTTTGTTTTTTCAACAGTTGGATCGTTACGATGGATCGGGCCCTGCTGTGTCACCCAATGCCCTGCCCTACGGCGCCGACGGGTACGATGTAGTTGACAGTACCCCCGATCCCCAGCGAACTAAGCAAGCCATCGCCCAGCTACAACAGAAGATCCTCAAACTCACAGAACAAATCAAGATTGAACAAACAGCACGTGACGACAATGTGGCTGAATACCTGAAACTTGCTAATAATGCAGACAAACAGCAAAGTGCACGCATCAAACAAGTGTTTGAGAAGAAGAACCAAAAGTCAGCTCAGACTATTCAGCAATTGCAGAGGAAGCTGGAACACTACCACCGGAAGCTTCGTGAGGTGGAACAGAACGGCATCCCTCGCCAGCCCAAAGATGTTTTCCGAGACATGCACCAGGGCCTGAAAGATGTTGGAGCTAAGGTGTGTTCTTGATACCGAAGCCTTGAGTATCCACTCTCTTAGCATTAATGAAAAGGATTTGCCTGCTTAATGACAAAAGATTTAAGTTTAATAACTTCCTTTCCTGTGAAGTGTAAAATATATTATCTAAATTAGTAGATTTGGTTTGGCCTTCCCTGCCGTTGTTCCAATAGGTACAAGTGAACAGAACTTCATCTGTGGCACTTAAAGAACTCAAAAACTGGTAGAAGTCCGACACATCAGCTGAGTAATAATAATTTTGGAAAAACAGGCTGGTGACAGATGTCTGGGTGTTATTACCACTGTACTGTGGAGATGATGACAGATGTCAGGAATGACCATATACTACTTCCAGATGAGTTGTAAAATAATTTTTGACTAATTTTTGATGTTTATATTTCCGTATTGAGACATCTGCATTTGTTATTGTGGTGGTATGTTAAAAGCCACAGGCCTGTAGCTGTAGGATGGATGTGCAAACTGTTTTCATCTACCAGTCACATAAGCTAATAATGCACCTTTATCACAACTTAACAGAACTTTAATTTAGATCAGCAAGTTTCCTTTTAACCTGATCACATTATACAATTTCCACTTATCACATTTGAGCACTGCTGCTCAAATTGCACCTCACCTGCTGCTAACAGGTAGAAATCCCTGCACATAAATAACAAATAGCTTCCATGTTAGATTTCTCTTAGAATTGTATCCTGGTATCTACAGTATTTGAACTGACTCGAGGATTCCAACCCTCAATACTGTATTAGTAGCACATCAACATTACAAGGATATTAATGGTCTGCAGCAGTAAATCACAACGTTTACGTTAAACCTGATGTCATAACTTACATTTTCATACTGCAATGGCAACTTGACACAGATGGAATATTGACCTGATCCCACTCATTACAGGTGACAGGTGGCCTCTCCAGCATCTCTCAAGCCACTCACTCTGCAGCCGGAGCTGTAGTCTCAAAACCGAGAGAAATCGCTTCCCTCATCCGCAACAAGTTTGGCAGTGCTGATAACATTGCAGCCCTGAAAGATTCTTTAGATGAAGCCCAGGGAGATGAGGTTGTTGGCCCTGGAGGAACGAGGGCTCTTGGGACAGGGCAGCTGCAGTCCAGCCCGAAGTATGGCAGTGATGATGACTGTTCTAGTGCTACGTCTGGCTCTGCAGGAGCCAATAGCACTACTGGAGCCCCCGGAGGCCCCCCGAGCTCCAAGGGAAACACCCTTGATCATGCACAGGCCTCAGGCTTTGACGCTATACTCAATGAAATCCAAGAGCTCCGGGAAAACCAAGGCAGACTTGAGGAGTCCTTTGAAAACTTAAAAGCCCACTATCAACGGGACTACACACTGATCATGGAGGCGCTGCAAGAGGAGCGATACAGGTACCGTGTCATGTCCTACACAGTGTAGCTCAGTAGGACTGTATGAGCAGAACAGCATCGTGTTTGTGACCTGCTGTTGTCACTGTTTTGCAGGTGTGAACGTTTAGAAGAACAACTGAATGACTTGACAGAACTGCATCAGAATGAAATACTGAACTTGAAACAGGAGTTAGCGAGTATGGAGGAGAAGATTGCTTATCAGTCTTATGAAAGAGCGAGGGACATTCAGGTAAGCCTAAACCGAAATGCGCATAATGTTTCTACATTTTCATCACCTATTGCACTGACAGTTTTATGTCTGACCCGCAGGAGGCGCTGGAGGCATGTCAGACACGAATCTCCAAGATGGAGCTGCAGCAGCAGCAACAGCAGGTGGTACAGCTGGAGGGTTTGGAGAATGCCACGGCGCGGACTCTTCTCGGCAAATTAATCAATGTGCTGCTAGCTGTCATGGCAGTCCTTTTGGTGTTTGTGTCCACAGTGGCTAACTGTGTGGTTCCCTTAATGAAAACACGCAGCCGCACGCTTTCTACACTGCTCCTTGTAATCTTCCTTGCCTTCCTCTGGAGGCACTGGGATGCTCTTTCAGAGTATCTGCATCACTTTTTTCTCCACCCCAGATGACAGCCTTTGAGAAACCTGTTTAAATAATGAAGGGACAGAGGGTTTGATGTGTAAAGGCGGGACATTGACCCGCACAGGGAGTTAAATCAGTAGTCCTACCTTTTTGTCTTTTCCTTAAGCAGCTTCTCAAGGATTGCTTCAGAGGTTTGTCACTTTATCACTTTTTGATTGTGTTTTGAGAAGGGTAAGGCACATGAAGAGGTGAAAGGTCCAGTGTTTGATATTGAGTCAGTAGCTTTGGCACAAGCACATACATTATGGGTGAAAGGGGCATAGTTGAAGGAGCAGCTGACAGAACTGCACACTTGATTTGTCTCATCTGAGTGAGTTTGTTTACATGTGAAGAACTTTGCATTGTTTTCTCCACAGAAGAAATTGTAATTCAGAGTTTTATTACTTTATATCTAATTCAAGTGGTAATGTTTTGAAGTCACTGCTAGTTTTAATATAATTGATAGATGGCTTTTTATTTTCTTTTAACTGTAATGAGCTGGAAGTGTTCTGATTATTTAGTTGTCCATTCTGCTTTTGGTAGTTTGGTCTTTCTTCTACTTTTGCCATTCAGGTTTTTCAGTCTGCCCTTTCTTGCCCCTTTACTCAGTTCTTTTAAAATTTCAGCTTGTGTGACCAACACTTTCTCTTCCTGCTCAAACCTTTGCAGAACGGTGTTTGCACGTCTGCTCTGCCGTCAGACATGTCACTGGGTCAGATACTGGCAGGTTCCTGACTTGTTTCTTTCCCATGTGTGAAGTCAACTACACTGGTTTTGCCACAGAAATATTTAGTTTGTCCTCTGGGCCAACTGGATCCGACTGTCCTGGGGTTTTTCCACTGCAAAAGAATAATATATGAACTGAATTAACATACTTGAAGAGCGTTAAAGTGCTCAAAGACTCAGTGCTTCCGTACTGTTTCTATTAGTGACAATGAAATGGTAATACTTTTTAGTTGTTTTTATTTTTTAAAGACAAATAAATTTGCTGTTTTAAACGGTGAAATTCAGTGTAATTGTGTTTCTCTGCAGTTTGGTGACATGAAGTGATCACTTCAACTACAAAAAGCCTTTTGTTGAGTCACTTTGGAATATAATGTTTTTTAACAGCAGACATTTTTAGGTTTTTATTAGAAAACCAGCAGGAAAATCCATCAAACCAGATATAAGCACAATAATGAAGCCCTGTGGTCTCAGCATCAGCTGTTAACGATCCATCCATCCATCCTCTATACCCCCTCAGTCCTAACCAGGGTCCCAGGGACCTGCTGGAGCCTATCCCAGCTCTCTCTGGGTGAAAGGCAGGGGTCCACCCTGGACAGGTCCCCAGTCCATCACAGGGCCACATAGAGACAAACAACCTCACACACTCACACTCACTCCTATGGACAATTTAGAGTCACCAATCAACCTGACATACATGTTTTTGGACTGTGGGAGGAAACCAGAGTACCTGGAGAAAACCCACACAAGCACAGGGAGAACATGCAGACTCCACACAGAAAAGCCCCTGATGGGTTTCAAACCAGGAACCTTCTTGCTGTGAGGCAACAGTGCTGACCACTAATCCACCGTGTCAAGTTGTTTCTCTTAAATACTTTTTGCATGTTTGGTGCATTTTGGACGTAAAAGCAGATTTATTGCCTCAAAACGTCGTAACTTCTGACTCCAGTAACTTCGTTTTGATATTTAAGTTGTAAATTCTGCTCAACACAAGAGAAGAAGCCAAAGGTGAATTATTTTCTCATTAAAACAATGTATTTAAACTGATATTGAACCGTCGCTAGCATTAGCTCTCAGCTAACAGCTAACTAGCTCGTTAGCTGCTAACGTTAAACAGAAACGGTTTGGGTCACTATTAGTTAATATTTATTTCTGGTCGCATAGTTGTGTAACGTGTACTTACAAATTAAACTTCTATGTGGTTTAGTTTGTTAAAGTGCTAAGAGAAAGAAAAGAGAGCAGAAGTGGCTAATTCAAGCTAACCGTGGAAGCTAACGGATTTCTAACGTTGCTGAACGGACCAAATGTGAAACCAGGTATTTTTCTGTTTTTGGCACGATTTTAATTTTAAGTCACGTTAAGTTCAACTTAGTTTATTTGTAGTGGTAACTGGTACAGTATGTGGTTTTGCAAAACTTCGTTTTAACGTTATTCTATATTTTAAAAAACGGTGCTTTTAAACCCACTGTAAACTGTTTTATATAAGATTAGACTTATTATTCAAATAAAAAGCACTTTATACGGAGGCAACTGTCCGGGTCACCGGTTTTATTGGTAAATCCATTTTCTTTATGCTGCTTTATGGACAGAAACACGTTAATTGGTTTTGTTTTATATATAATTGAGTTCAGACAGAATCAGAGGTTGAGATAATGACCTTCTATATAATGTTAACCTCAAACTAGGACTAGCAGATGTCTCATGGTCAGGTTTCCACCTTGACACCATATAATGACTTGACTGTTTAAAGTTTTCATGTGTTGTCTGAGCCTCATCTCA
Organism: Mastacembelus armatus; assembly: GCF_900324485.2. Taxonomy (NCBI): domain Eukaryota; kingdom Metazoa; phylum Chordata; class Actinopteri; order Synbranchiformes; family Mastacembelidae; genus Mastacembelus; species Mastacembelus armatus. Next base: position 28,555,100 of record NC_046637.1, read on the forward strand.
CATGGTTTTATTTTTTTGTTACAGTTACAACAGCGAGGAGGTTCAGAGGCCTGAGTGGACGTCTTCTAACCAAATCCTGGCCAGTACAGATGCCAGGAGGCTTTTCTCAAGACACTCAAACTGCAGCCATGGAGTCCAAGCCCAGACAGACGCCCGGTCTCATCTGCCGGTCTGGCAGCTCCAGGAACAGTGCAGCTCTAAATGAAACCCAGGTGCACGAGGTCGTCGGCCCTGGGGGATCAAAGACCCTAGGGACGTGTCCACTTCAGTCCAGCCTGAAGTATGGCAGCGAGGATGATGACTGTTCAAGTACTCCTGCAGGATCCGTTGGTAGACCCTCAGGCTCTACGTCTGACCACACCCTGGCCTCAGGCTTTGACGCTTTACTCGGGGAAATCCAAGAACTCTTTGAAAAACAGGGTCAACTTCAGGAAGACTTTGAAAACCTCAAAGCCCTCTACCAACAAAACTACAACACGACTGTGGAAGTCCTGCAAGAGGAGCGATGCAGGTAGCCCATACTCACAATGCTGCATAGTACTCTGGTTGAAAGACACGAGTAAAGTTTTTGACATTGCTGCTATTATTTTGCAGGTGTGAACTTTTAGACGAACAACTCAATGACTTGACAGAACTGCACCAGAATGAAATTTTGATCTTGAAAGAGGAACTAGCCGGCATGGAGGAGAAAATTACTTATCAGTCCTCTGTAAGAGCAAAGGATATTCATGTAAGCCTGCATGACTAGATTTTCATAGCAAATGTTTTCACATGGCATATCAAGAAAAGAAGGTGTAATTACTATAGTTTAGATTAGACACAGTAGCTCAGTTACACACATACTCTTGAAAAATATTAAAAAGCAATGTGCTCTGCTGAAGCACAATATGTGATAAGTCTTAAAGTAGGTCTATTTTATTTTAAGTTGGCAATAATGTAGGTATTTAAATTTTCCTTAATTAAAATCCTGTTAGCCCACAGCAAATAATTGTACTACTTGTAGTAGCAGTAGTAGGTAGAGGTACACTACAACACAAAGTGTGAAATTATCAGGATGGTTAAAAAAAGTCCTGCATATAATTTTATGCCTTGGGGCTGGTAATTTTATCATGGCTACGACAGGAAAATATCGTGGTAGTGGTCTGTATCTAACAACTGGTGCTCTATACTACATATGAAACTAGATTAGCCTTCACTGACAGTTTTATGTCCGACCTGCAGGTGGCGCTGGAGGCATGTCAGACACGAATCTCCAAGCTGGAGCTGCAGCAGCAACAGGTGGTACATCTGGAGGGTTTGGAGAATGCCAAAGTGCAGACTCTTCTTGGAAGATCAATCAATGTGCTGCTAGCTGTCATGGCAGTCCTTTTGGTGTTTGTGTCCACAGTGGCCAACTGTGTGGTTCCCTTAATGAAGACATCTGGCCGCATATTGGCCACACTGTTTTTTCTAGTTGTCCTCTGTCTCTGGAGGAACTGGGATGCTGTTTTGGAGTATCATTTTCAATTTTTCTGCACTCAGCATCCTGCAAAAGTCAATAAAATGTAGTCAGCCATCATTGTGTCTTAATTCCTGTGGAAATGATTTGACAGTACCCCCTGCCAAAAGCTCTTAAAAACCCTTTTTCATTGGACATGGAAGCCCAAATTCAGAACTATAATCCTTTCCTTTATGAAGACCAGGGTGTTGAAGCTATTATTTTGAAATCTGTTTATGGTAAATTGTGTTGTGGTCCACACCCTGATCAATGTGATCAGGTTAAATTAAATCTGGTGTGTTACAGCTGGGAGAAAAAAAAAAAAGCAATCCTGTTGAATCAGTGCCTTTCAAACAAGGTTGCGTCAGATTTAATTTTTGTGCACTTAACCACAGGTACTGAAAAGTAGGTTCATTATTTCCAGTTTTTTTTAAGTTGCCTTCATGCATTATGTTCAGTAGAAACCTGAAGTGTGTAACATCCTGCTTTATCACCCAATAGTCTGTGCTTCTGTAATGATGTATCTGAGCACCAAATATGTCCCGACATGACAAAAGTTAAGATTGAAATAAAGATTTTATTGAAATACAAAACAGTAAAATTTTAAAGTTTACGCTTCAGCCTTCTTCCCCCGTTTCCCTGTTGTTTTAGAGGCATCACCATCTTTAGCGGCCTTGCTCTGGGACTCCTTTCCTGACTTTGCTCCCTTTGTCTTTGTTGAACCAGAGTTGCTCTTATCTCCTTTCTCTGCAGCTGTTTTACCTTTAGGCTTCTTTGCTGGGGCAACCTTTGAGGTAGCAGCATCTTTTTCCTTGGGCTGTTTGTGAGGCTTTGGGTCCTTTAAAGAAACAAAAAGTCAGCAGTAACCAGAGTTTCGTAAAGTCACGCAGTTCCTAGATGAAGCGTACAGCCATTATCTCACCTTCTGTGACTTGGTCTGGTCATCGGCAGGCTCCTTCTTTGTGGCACCTTTTGAAAAGGTCACATTAATACAGGTACTTTGATTATAGATCATTGGAGCAATTTGCCATTTCTCATACCAGCTTTTTTAGGCTTCTTGGCTTCATCCTTGGCCGGTTTTGGAGCTTCTTGCACATTAGGATCCGTGTTTTCAGTTTTTTTCTTTGACTCCTTCACTTTGGGTGCAAGCTGAAGACAGACAATCCAAAAAAAAAAAAAAAAACCCAAATTAATAGTTATTTTTCGGTTGAGCTGTAAACTTGACGTCTTACCCTAAATTTCCCCACTGCTCCTGTAGCGACACTCGAGCTGGCAGGCCGGACTAACGTGCCGTTCTCGAGTCCTTTTTTCAGGGCTCTTCGGACCAAGTGCTTCAACCTTAAAACATCCACTGAAGGGTATTTTTGTTTAATATAATTTTGTATCGCTTGGGAAGAAACTCCTTTCCGCGAATCCAACTCTTTAAGAGCCTCTTTCACCATAATGGTCGTGGACGGACGCTGCGCTGCCAGTTTGCGCAGAGCTTGAACATCTAGAGAGCAAACAAACGCAGGAAAATAAATAAGGAGAGAAAACACTGGCAGCTTTAGAAACCGCACCGATGTTCTGTAATAACGACTTTCTGATTTATTGGCGTTTACGCACAGACCTGGATTTGTCTCCGCTTTCTTGACCACCGGGGCTTCGCTGGACGACGGCGCAGGCGGATCAGCAGTGTCTGCTGCTGGTTTTTTAGGAGGCATTATCGAGGACAAAGACAAAAAACAGCAGGTTGCGGGAAGATACAAGGACGTTATAGTCACGTCTTCTCCGCTGCCTCCTTTATATAGTTACTTCCGGTAGATTGAGCTCAGGTGTCGCGCATCGCAGCAGGTGCAGCCAATTAGGCCAAATACATTTAGTATGAATTTATAATACATTTACATTTACTCAGAGCAGGAATTACAGCCTTAGGCTTTTCGAAAAATACTGCACAATTAAATTGTAGTACCAGTTAAACTGCGATCTGCAGCACATTTTCAATTTTATGTGTTTAATTAAATAAATAAATGTGGGTAACTAAGTCTAAGTCTATGGCCTCAGTCTGAATGTAACTCAGCAACACCTCACACTGGCGTCAGAAAGTATCTTACACACTTTATTGTGTAGCTGACACACATTGACATAGATCATTTATGGCATTTTGTTTCCAAGTGGCCATGACATAAGTGGGATAATGTCGAGACTGTGACCCTTTTGACTGAAATATAGACACTACTTTAAGTTGTAGACACTATTTTAAGTTAGAAATACCAGTGTGTGGTAATAACAGACTTGGTTAAATACTTTGCATCCACTGAGTATTTTTATAAAGTGTGTGTCTGTTCTCTGGCCTGTTTGTGTGGTTCACTTTTTGTGCTTGCTGTGGTTTTCCTGAGAGCAAGTGCCATAAAACCACGTCTATGCAGGAGAAAGTGCATGAACAGGATTCAGTCAGACCAGTGCAGGTACATTATTCAGCTCCATCATGGCTCAGCACCTGCTGTTAGTCGTCCTCATGTGTAAGTTAAACCTCGTCTTTCTCTGTTGATGTGGGCTGGTACGCACCATGAGAGGGGCATTTTATTTCTGATTAACATGGAATGTCATTGCATTATGTGTTGTTATCAGTGTGTTTATTACACTTTGACATCAGGTTGACAGAAGCTCAACATTAGTAGTTTAAATCTTAAGTTGTTGCATTAATTTCCCTTTTTAACACATTTTTTCTTCAACAGATTCGTTTTCTAAAATCAAAGCACAAGGTCAGACTTGATTATTTTCATCACTGTGTGGGCAGTTTAGTGAAGTTTGCTATGACTATTTTGTAAATGTATGTAAATATACATAGAACATATTAGTTTCCTGTTCTTAATGTTGTTTTACTATTAGTAATACTAGTAAATATGAAATCTAACATATTTACCTTTATATCTTCAGCTGTTCCTCCACCTAAACTGGCAGTGAGTCCACTGGTGATCACAGGGACAGACTCAGTCACAGTGAACTGTCAGACTCCATCGTCTGTGTCTCAGTGTTATTTCTACATTGGGAGGGAAACTCCTGCCCAAAGCTTCTCCTGTCTGCAGACACTGACAGGGACTGAGCTGCTGTTGATGTCACGTCAGAGCTCACCTGCTGAGGTTGAAGTGAGATGTTTTTACCTTGATATCTATCAGTCTCCACAGAGTAACATGGCCTCTATCACCATAGGAAGTGAGTAAATATTACTGCTCTGTGCTATTGTTGGGCTTTAACTACAGTATCAGTACAAACAACAATGTGGTTTTAAAATAAACCATGGGAACAGTTTTTGCATCTATAGCTGCAACCTCAGGACATCTGCTATTTAAAATTCATCATCGAATTTTATTTTCAGGTAAATGCAGTTTTGTAATTTGTAATTTAATCATTTGTTTTCATTTTTCAGCTGAGACAAACACTCGCATTCACACCTGTGGGCAATTTAGAGTCACCAATTAAACTAACCCCAACCTGCATGTCTTTGGACTGTGGGAGAACTCTGTAGTACCTCGAGAAAACCCAGCTAGGCCTCTGTCAGAAGGGGTTTTAAACCCAGAATCTTGGCGTGAAGCACCAGTGCTAACCACTGCTCCACCGTGCATGTGACAAACATCCAAATATAAAAATACAAAGACAGCTCCTGCCAATGACAGACGGCTCATTCTCCAGACAGAAGGACTTAAAGGCTGAATTCTGAGCAAACTGGATTAGACTGACATTTGCATCACCAGAGCCATGCTGATGGTGCATTTAAAGACACAATAAAAGTTGTTTTAGTTTAGTTTTGCAAAATGCTGTTTAAGTGGTTTTGAAAATAACAGAAAGAGCCGTCAAAGTTTGTTTAGTATTACACATATAACTGACAGGCACAAATCCATTTCTTTTTAACTGTAGATATTGGTGAAAAGAGAATCAATCCAAGCCTGGCCAATGAATCAGCATTTACTGTGCCGACAGGTAGGCTTTCTATACATTCAAGTCAATTCATTTATATGTATAGCACCAATCACAATACAAATCAGCTCAGGGCACTTTACAAAACAAAAAAACCCAACAACCCTTATGAGCAGCAACTTGGGGACAGTGGAAGGAAAACTTCCCTTAAAAGGAAGAAAAAACCTCCAGCAGAACCGGCTCGGGAGTTTTGGGGCGGCCATCTGGCCTCGACCGGTTGGGGGGGTGAGTGGATAGAGCAGAGGAAAAGAACAGCAAAACAATAAACAACAAATAGACCACTGCAAGTTTGAGTGGGACCAGTAACTGCACTCAGTGATATACAGCTCCAGGACCAGGGACACCTGCAGAAGGTACAGAGAGAACAGAGAGAGAGGGAGAGAGAGAGGGAGAGAGAGAGCACGAGGTTAGTGACATTCAATGGTGGAATATCCATGTGAGGGGGAGGAGAGGACCAGAACATCATAACGTCATATGACATGTGACATCTAAACAGCAATCCAGAACATCATCATGCTTCATGTCTGAAATATATATACATATGTGTTTCTGTGGTTTTGTTCATCAGGTGAGACTGTCAGCAGGTCTGTTGCTCCCACGTCTGTAACACCTGTGGAAGCAGCATCAGGTAACAAACTGATCAATGTGATTTGAGCTGACATTGACACACACACACACACACACACACACACACACACACACATACTGCAGTATGTGGGGTCAGTCTCTCAGCCATGTTTATCTGGGCTCCCTGTTCAATTTTGCCTTTTGTTTTCCTTCCTGAAAATAAATGAAACAGAGCAGTCCTTTGCAGAAGCGAGCAGAGCCCTCTTGCCTGAGGAGGAAGATACATATCTATATCTCTACCGTCTGTGTTGTGCTATTTGTAGCACGGTGGCTCCGAGACCTCAGTGCGCTGCAAAAAGAGAAAACACAACCAAATGCAGGAACACACATCAAACAGCACAGACAGTTGCTGGTGCCTGTGGAAACAGGCTAACAGTTAGCAAAGTGCTAACACTAACGTTAAGCCGGGCGCACACTGTGGGATTTTGGCCCTGATTTGGTCGTCTAAGATAAATTTTGAAAATCCTAAAAGATTCCTATAGTCCTGGGCTAAAATCTGTAGACTTTGTTCGCTGGTTTGACATGTTCACCCACGGCTGATTTACGGCCACTATGATCAGTTTTTTCCTCCGATGAAATTCTGGCAGTGTCAGAACATTTCAGGCACTTTCCTGCAATGTGACTGTCAAACCAAGAACCAGCAGGAGCCAAACCTGATGACGCAATCAGCATGACTACTTCAAACCAACTCAGGGAAAATGTCTAAATGAGTCAGGTGGAAAGTACAGCAAGAACAGAAACTTATTGATTTATGGAGGGAAAACCAGCTGCTACCATTTGAGGCCCACTGTGGTAACCCTAACCCTAAACCATGGACCGATGACTTAACTCTGGACGAGTCTTGACTGTCGTACAGTCTGACATTATGACAGCTGAGATCCTACAGTGAGACACGGGGGTCATGTTCCTACAGTCTGACTAGCAACAATCGTAAAGGACTATTAGACATCGCCCAGTGTGCTCCTGGCATTAGGTTAGCAGCAGATATTTACAATGGAAAGTAAAGAAAACGTCCGTTACATCATTTCCACCCCACAATTACCTGACTGATACTTCCTTTCTCCTGTTTGTGCATATTTTCACTCCTTTGTCGTAACAGATGCTTTTCCTCACACAGAGAAAATGATATGGAAGATTGGAGCAGTTGTGACTCTGTGTCCCCTCTTGCTTGGATTGACATTTCTCTTCAGTCGGAGCAGGATTGGTGAGGATTTGTATGTTACTCTCAACAAAGTTGAATTGATTTAATTGTTTATCAGTTGATGGACTTAGTTTCACATACTAAGATATAAAAGCTTAACTGCTGCATCCAGTATTTCCATGCTATTAAGGGTTATAACTGATTTCTGTAATATCCCCTTTTTTATTTCTGCATTTTCTAGAAAAATGTGTCTCCAAGAGGTAAGAAGTCTAATCTCTCAAATATCCTCAGGTAAACTTACCAGTGTCTCTCATTGCTTCGTTGCTCTGGTTCTCATTCATAGGTTCATTTTTTCCGTTTGGCAGCTGCTCACTTTGCTCCTCGCTGCCTTTGAGTAGCTTCAGCTGCAGTTTAAGGCAGAATTTCTGGTTCATTGTATTTTCTATAAATAATAGCATAGATCTATAGCTTGTGCTAATGTCGCACACTCCTCTTCCTGTGTAGATACATGGGCAAACACCTCACATATGCAAACAAACCGACTTTCAGCAAGAAAGTGATTCTTGTAACAATCATATTTATTTGGAAAACTGCAAGAGGCTCATGCATCTTTTTGTGATATATGTTATTTAGTGTGATCCTCATTTCACCAAATACCCAAGTCACAGATGGCAAATGCAAAGCCAGGATGACCCATAGACATGGGAAATTCATCAGGTTGAAGTAAACTGAAACCATCTTTATGGAGACTCTGTGATAAAGATCTTTGAGAAATCATTTAAAAAATCCAAACATCAGTGATTATTCTTTTGGGAAACAAACAAAAACTGTAGACACAGAGAATTCAGAGATCATTATCATTCATCGCAGTAAATTCAGCAAATTTACTTATTTCAGTAATTTCTATAAGAAGCATAAAGGGAGCAGGAGGGGAGCTACAGAAGCATGAAGGTAGTGACATAAAGGAACTGGCACATCAGTAATACAGTACATTTATTTTGAAATCGGTTTTTTCCCCGATTAGATCAGAGGGCAAAGTCACTGGTATCTCAAAATGTAAGTTCCTCACTGCAGCAATGATGCAATGAAATTTGACAGATTTATTCTGTGTATTTCATTTACAGTTGTTAAAACAATGAATTGTGCTTTCTGTTTTAGATGACAGGGTGTCTATGGTAAGTCCCAAAATATTCGCCTTCATATAGTGATTGTTCTGTTTGGCTGCTCTCACACTCTGTTCCTCTAACTTTGCAATAAATTAAATGCAGGCTGGATATGATGAAACCTACAGTATCGTCTCCTATGAATGTGACAATGGTGAGCTGCTTTTCTCTCTTTGAATGCAGTTTAATGTTTTTATGTAGTTTAGGGAGCAGGTCTACCCTCATGATCGCTGTGATAAAAATGTAATAAAAACAGATGCATTCATTCATTTGGCATTTCTCACCAATGGTCATTGTTTTTCATTATTCCATTAATTATTCTGTCAGAGTGGCCAAAAAAGTTATAAATGGGTTTTCAATACATTATGTTAACAGATCAATAATGGAAGAGATGAAACTATTTGTTTTTATAGTGATCATCTAAAAATGACTTTTTAATTTTGTTGTCACATAATATTTTATTTTTACATAACAAGTGGAAAACTGCATCATCAGTCCAGTCAAAAGTCATAGGACGCTGTTGTAAAGTGGCACAAATGTGGAGGACACTGAACAAATGAAATACTGATCAAGTGCGTGATGAATGAGTAATACTGGTTCAATGCAATAAGGGCCACACATCATACAGATGGACCTTTTGGTCTCTTCCTTCACCAGACACTGTCTGGTCAGACTGTCCTTGTAGTTCTCTACAAAGACCAAAGTTTTAAGTTGTGTGTCTCAAACACCTCAAATAATATCCGCCGTGAGACAGGTCAGACATGGCAACACAGCTAGACTGAGACACGCTAAATAAACTGATGATATGTCGTCCATGTAAGCCCCATCAGCTTAATCCTAAACAAACATAAGCAAATACAATAATTACTGTGTGCGCCTCTTGAACCAAGTGCAGAAGAAGCTATTTTGGGCCACATTCTCACATCTGTCTCATTTCTGACCCGTAACGCCACAGTTCTGCCTCTTGACAAAGCTCTGGTTGTGTGATATGCACATAATTAAACTTCATATGAAGATTAACTTTCTTACAAACACTGTTTTAAAGGTACATGCATACATTAGAATCAAATTTCACATCAACATTATTTTCAGTCTCATTTAAGACGTGTTTTAAATAAATAAACTGCCATATGAACTCAATCAATAATTTACATCATTTACACTCCAGTCATGTCTCTTTCTTTGTTTTCACAGAGTAACAGCTGCCCTGACACACAGGACTCCAAGTCACTTTTAAACCCACATGATTTCTTATGATTTTCTTCCCTTATCATTCAGAAACTGCTTATATTGTTGTCCCAACAGAAAAATGAATAAAGACTGAATTTACATCTGAATATAAAATGTGTTTCATGTGTCGTACTACGTTCCAGCCAGCATGTGCATGTGGGCTCCATAAGGGTTAAGTTGGGGCTGCAAATATGGGTCCTAAGGTTTCCATGGTGGCCCCGCCTGTATTTGCCCATATGGGTTCAAGTGAGTTCTTGTGGGGCCCAACTGGTTGACTTACTTGAGACCTATGTATGCCCCCAAATACAGCCCAGACTTTACCCTCGTTATGACTTTATATAACCAAAAACATTGTACACAACTATTTAAGAAATAAATTAATCTCAAATGTTTAGTTTCAGGTTTATATTCAGTGGTTTGTTCTTTAAACACACAAGTTTGTTTCCCAAGAGGAGAGATGCACCTATTTTCTACACAACATGAAGTGAAAACCATGTACAAATATAACCCACAATGACACCATGAAATAACCAATGAGACACAATCATGAGCAATTTCATTCAGAAGTTTTTAAAGGAGATTTACAGTCTTGTGTTGTGTTGCAGCATATTTTGGGGAAATGAAGTAAAATGTGTGTGTGTGTGTGTGTGCGTGCGTGTGTGTGTGTGTGTGTGTGTGTTAGGCATCTGAGTTTGTGTATTTGCTATTAAGTAGAAAGCTGAAACAGAAGCCACAACAGAGATCATGAACAATGTTCCTGTATCTTCAAGGTGCGTCTAAACTAAATATATATGCAGTCACACTTTAAACAGAACATGAAGTGTGTGTATTTCTGTTTTAGCTAGTTCATTTGGGGTGCTTACCGTTTGTGACAAACATATGTATTGTTGTGCATACTGTGGTTTTCCTGAGAGCAGGTTCTGCAAAATGACACCCATGTAAGTTGGTGCAGTCGAACATGTGACTGTCTCCTTTAGAGGGCTCTGGACAGTCTCAGTTCACAGCTTCATCATGACTGGACACCTGTTGTTTGGCTTCCTCATGTGTAAGTTCAACTTTCTATAGATTTTGTCATTTTTAGTTGATGGATTGTGACAAACGAATGTATGTTCACATGTAAAATCAATATATAATGCCAGCCCATTATCAATCATTGCTTAGGATTTTTTTCTTCTCTTGGCTGGTGATGTTACATGTATGTTCTATATTTTGTTAACATTATTAATAATAGTTATAAATACATTTGTTTGACATTTTGTGTTTTCAACAGCTTGTTTTTCTGAAACTGAAGGCCAAGGTCAGTCTCTTTCATGTCCAGCTGAACTGTATTTCAGTTATTAGTTTGACTGATCTTACACATGATTTGGTTTTAAACTTCATGTTTTGTCCATTTCTTCTCCAGTCAGTCACATCTCCCCTTCAGGAGTATTATTGTCATATAGTATGTGCTTATACATGCAACTATTATAGGTGTTTGATACAACATATGTTTATCTGTGAAATCTTCAGCTGTTCCTCCACCTAAACTGGCAGTGAGTCCACTGGTGATCGCAGGGACAGACTCAGTCACAGTGAACTGTCAGACTCCATCGTCTGTGTCTCAGTGTTATTTCTACATTGGGAGGGAAAATCCTGCCAAACGCTTCTCCTGTCTGCAGACACTGACAGGGACTGAGCTGCTGTTGATGTCACGTCAGAGCTCACCTGCTGAGGTTGAAGTGACATGTTTTTACCTTGATATCTATCAGTCTCCACAGAGTAACATGGCCTCTATCACCATAGGAAGTGAGTAAATATTACTGCTCTGTGCTATTGTTGGGCTTTAACTACAGTATCAGTACAAACAACAATGTGGTTTTAAAATAAACCATGGGAACAGTTTTTGCATCTATAGCTGCAACTTCAGGACATCTACTATTTAAAATTCATCATCAAAGTTTATTTTCAGGTAAATGCAGTTTTGCAATTTGTAATTTAATCATTTGTTTTCATTTTTCAGCTGTTCCTCCATCTGAACTGGCAGTGAGTCCACTGGTGATCAGAGAGACAGACTCAGTCACAGTGAACTGTCAGACTCCATCGTCTGTGTCTCAGTGTTATTTCTACATTGGGAGGGAAACTCCTGCCCAAAGCTTCTCCTGTCTGCAGACACTGACAGGGACTGAGCTGCTGTTGATGTCACGTCAGAGCTCACCTGCTGAGGTTGAAGTCACATGTTATTACACTATAGAGCACAGAGGACGACAGTATCAGTCTCCTCCCAGTGACACATCCTCCATCACCGTACACAGTGAGTGACTGTTTTCCTCTGACTTGACATGACCTACGATGACACACACATTATAAATCAGAAAGTTAAATGTTTATTATGAACCATGGTAACAGGTCTGACAGTAGGACATCAGTGACTGACAATTGTATTTAATGAATTATTGTTAATTTATTCCAGGTCAAATACCAGAGGTGAGTTTTCAACAGGTTGATAGTGACCTATTTATCTTCACCTGCTTTCTGCCTGGATCTGCTCATGATGATACAAGATGCAACCTGTACTTTGGAGAAGCACGTCGTCCAGTGGTAATAACGACCATCTGGAAGAAAAGGACTTCAGCAACCAAACAGCGTTTCTGCCAGTTTAGTTTCACAATTTTAGATTTGCAGACACATCTCCAGTCAGTTAAACAAGAGGATGCCAGCTGTGATTACAGTTTAGGAAATGAACCCAACTCTTTGTCTCCTCGTAGTGAAAGATACAGCTTGACTGGTAAGTCCCAGAAGACCTGGGTCTATATTGACTCTATTTTATGGGACACAGGCAGCACTGCTTGTGAAATTATCAAGTTTTTTTTTTTAACATTTTTAAAATCGCAGTTGGTTTGTAGACAATCCCTGTTGATATTGGCTGAGAGCTGGGGCACACCCTTGACAGTCTATCACAAGGCTGTAAATAGAGACAAACACTCGCATTCACACCTGAGGGCAATTTAGAGTCACCAATTAAACTAACCCCAACCTGCATGTCTTTGGACTGTGGGAGAACTCTGTAGTACCTCGAGAAAACCCAGCTAGGCCTCTGTCAGAAGGGGTTTTAAACCCAGAATCTTGGCGTGAAGCACCAGTGCTAACCACTGCTCCACCGTGCATGTGACAAACATCCAAATATAAAAATACAAAGACAGCTCCTGCCAATGACAGACAGCTCATTCTCCAGACAGAAGGACTTAAAGGCTGAATTCTGAGCAAACTGGATTAGACTGACATTTGCATCACCAGAGCCATGCTGATGGTGCATTTAAAGACACAATAAAAGTTGTTTTAGTTTAGTTTAGCAAAATGCTGTTTAAGTGGTTTTGAAAATAACAGAAAGAGCCGTCAAAGTTTGTTTTAGTATACACATATAACTGACAGGCACAAATCCATTTCTTTTTACTGTAGATATTGTGGAAAGAGAATCAATCCAAGCCTCCATGAATTCAGCATTTACTGTGACCACAGGTAGGACTTTCTATACATTCAATTCAATTCAATTTTATATGTATAGCACCAAATCACAATACAAATCATCTCAGGGCACTTTACAAAACCAAAAAAACCCAACAAATCCCTTATGAGCAGCACTTGGTGACAGTGGAGAGGAAAAACTCCCTTTAACGGAAGAAAAAACCTCCAGCAGAACCGGGCTCAGTTTGGGCGGCCATCTGCCTCGACCGGTTGGGGTGAGTGGATAGAGCAGAGAGAAAAGAACAGCAACAATAAACAACAAATAGACACTGCAGGTTGGTGGGACCAGTAACTGCACATCGGTGATATACAGCTCCAGGACCAGGGACACCTGCAGAAGGTACAGAGAGAACAGAGGGAGAGAGAGAGGGAGAGAGAGAGGGAGAGAGAGAGCACAATGTTAGTGACATTCAATGGTGGAATATACATGTGAGGGGGAGGAGACGACCAGAACATCATAACGTCATATGACATGTGACATCTAAACAGCAATCCAGAACATCATCATGCTTCATGTCTGAAATATATATACATATGTGTTTCTGTGGTTTTGTTCATCAGGTGTGACTGTCAGCAGGTCTGTTGCTCCCACGTCTGTAACACCTGTGGAAGCAGCATCAGGTAACAAACTGATCAATGTGATTTGAGCTGACATTGACACACACACACACACACACACACACACACACACACATACACATACTGCAGTATGTGGGGTCAGTCTCTCAGCCATGTTTATCTGGGCTCCCTGTTCAATTTTGCCTTTTGTTTTCCTTCCTGAAAATAAATGAAACAGAGCAGTCCTTTGCAGAAGCGAGCAGAGCCCTCTTGCCTGAGGAGGAAGATACATATCTATATCTCTACCGTCTGTGTTGTGCTATTTGTAGCACGGTGGCTCCGAGACCTCAGTGCGCTGCAAAAAGAGAAAACACAACCAAATGCAGGAACACACATCAAACAGCACAGACAGTTGCTGGTGCCTGTGGAAACAGGCTAACAGTTAGCAAAGTGCTAACACTAACGTTAAGCCGGGCGCACACTGTGGGATTTTGGCCCTGATTTGGTCGTCTAAGATAAATTTTGAAAATCCTAAAAGATTCCTATAGTCCTGGGCTAAAATCTGTAGACTTTGTTCGCTGGTTTGACATGTTCACCCACGGCTGATTTACGGCCACTATGATCAGTTTTTTCCTCCGATGAAATTCTGGCAGTGTCAGAACATTTCAGGCACTTTCCTGCAATGTGACTGTCAAACCAAGAACCAGCAGGAGCCAAACCTGATGACGCAATCAGCATGACTACTTCAAACCAACTCAGGGAAAATGTCTAAATGAGTCAGGTGGAAAGTACAGCAAGAACAGAAACTTATTGATTTATGGAGGGAAAACCAGCTGCTACCATTTGAGGCCCACTGTGGTAACCCTAACCCTAAACCATGGACCGATGACTTAACTCTGGACGAGTCTTGACTGTCGTACAGTCTGACATTATGACAGCTGAGATCCTACAGTGAGACACGGGGGTCATGTTCCTACAGTCTGACTAGCAACAATCGTAAAGGACTATTAGACATCGCCCAGTGTGCTCCTGGCATTAGGTTAGCAGCAGATATTTACAATGGAAAGTAAAGAAAACGTCCGTTACATCATTTCCACCCCACAATTACCTGACTGATACTTCCTTTCTCCTGTTTGTGCATATTTTCACTCCTTTGTCGTAACAGATGCTTTTCCTCACACAGAGAAAATGATATGGAAGATTGGAGCAGTTGTGACTCTGTGTCCCCTCTTGCTTGGATTGACATTTCTCTTCAGTCGGAGCAGGATTGGTGAGGATTTGTATGTTACTCTCAACAAAGTTGAATTGATTTAATTGTTTATCAGTTGATGGACTTAGTTTCACATACTAAGATATAAAAGCTTAACTGCTGCATCCAGTATTTCCATGCTATTAAGGGTTATAACTGATTTCTGTAATATCCCCTTTTTTATTTCTGCATTTTCTAGAAAAATGTGTCTCCAAGAGGTAAGAAGTCTAATCTCTCAAATATCCTCAGGTAAACTTACCAGTGTCTCTCATTGCTTCGTTGCTCTGGTTCTCATTCATAGGTTCATTTTTTCCGTTTGGCAGCTGCTCACTTTGCTCCTCGCTGCCTTTGAGTAGCTTCAGCTGCAGTTTAAGGCAGAATTTCTGGTTCATTGTATTTTCTATAAATAATAGCATAGATCTATAGCTTGTGCTAATGTCGCACACTCCTCTTCCTGTGTAGATACATGGGCAAACACCTCACATATGCAAACAAACCGACTTTCAGCAAGAAAGTGATTCTTGTAACAATCATATTTATTTGGAAAACTGCAAGAGGCTCATGCATCTTTTTGTGATATATGTTATTTAGTGTGATCCTCATTTCACCAAATACCCAAGTCACAGATGGCAAATGCAAAGCCAGGATGACCCATAGACATGGGAAATTCATCAGGTTCATCAGTGATTATTCTTTTGGGAAACAAACAAAAACTGTAGACACAGAGAATTCAGAGATCATTATCATTCATCGCAGTAAATTCAGCAAATTTACTTATTTCAGTAATTTCTATAAGAAGCATAAAGGGAGCAGGAGGGGAGCTACAGAAGCATGAAGGTAGTGACATAAAGGAACTGGCACATCAGTAATACAGTACATTTATTTTGAAATCTGTTTTTTCCCCGATTAGATCAGAGGGCAAAGTCACTGGTATCTCAAAATGTAAGTTCCTCACTGCAGCAATGATGCAATGAAATTTGACAGATTTATTCTGTGTATTTCATTTACAGTTGTTAAAACAATGAATTGTGCTTTCTGTTTTAGATGACAGGGTGTCTATGGTAAGTCCCAAAATATTCGCCTTCATATAGTGATTGTTCTGTTTGGCTGCTCTCACACTCTGTTCCTCTAACTTTGCAATAAATTAAATGCAGGCTGGATATGATGAAACCTACAGTATCGTCTCCTATGAATGTGACAATGGTGAGCTGCTTTTCTCTCTTTGAATGCAGTTTAATGTTTTTATGTAGTTTAGGGAGCAGGTCTACCCTCATGATCGCTGTGATAAAAATGTAATAAAAACAGATGCATTCATTCATTTGGCATTTCTCACCAATGGTCATTGTTTTTCATTATTCCATTAATTATTCTGTCAGAGTGGCCAAAAAAGTTATAAATGGGTTTTCAATACATTATGTTAACAGATCAATAATGGAAGAGATGAAACTATTTGTTTTTATAGTGATCATCTAAAAATGACTTTTTAATTTTGTTGTCACATAATATTTTATTTTTACATAACAAGTGGAAAACTGCATCATCAGTCCAGTCAAAAGTCATAGGACGCTGTTGTAAAGTGGCACAAATGTGGAGGACACTGAACAAATGAAATACTGATCAAGTGCGTGATGAATGAGTAATACTGGTTCAATGCAATAAGGGCCACACATCATACAGATGGACCTTTTGGTCTCTTCCTTCACCAGACACTGTCTGGTCAGACTGTCCTTGTAGTTCTCTACAAAGACCAAAGTTTTAAGTTGTGTGTCTCAAACACCTCAAATAATATCCGCCGTGAGACAGGTCAGACATGGCAACACAGCTAGACTGAGACACGCTAAATAAACTGATGATATGTCGTCCATGTAAGCCCCATCAGCTTAATCCTAAACAAACATAAGCAAATACAATAATTACTGTGTGCGCCTCTTGAACCAAGTGCGGAAGAAGCTATTTTGGGCCACATTCTCACATCTGTCTCATTTCTGACCCGTAACGCCACAGTTCTGCCTCTTGACAAAGCTCTGGTTGTGTGATATGCACATAATTAAACTTCATATGAAGATTAACTTTCTTACAAACACTGTTTTAAAGGTACATGCATACATTAGAATCAAATTTCACATCAACATTATTTTCAGTCTCATTTAAGACGTGTTTTAAATAAATAAACTGCCATATGAACTCAATCAATAATTTACATCATTTACACTCCAGTCATGTCTCTTTCTTTGTTTTCACAGAGTAACAGCTGCCCTGACACACAGGACTCCAAGTCACTTTTAAATCCACATGATTTTTTATGATTTTCTTCCCTTATCATTCAGAAACTGCTTATATTGTTGTCCCAACAGAAAAATGAATAAAGACTGAATTTACATCTGAATATAAAATGTGTTTCATGTGTCGTACTACGTTCCAGCCAGCATGTGCATGTGGGCTCCATAAGGGTTAAGTTGGGGCTGCAAATATGGGTCCTAAGGTTTCCATGGTGGCCCCGCCTGTATTTGCCCATATGGGTTCAAGTGAGTTCTTGTGGGGCCCAACTGGTTGACTTACTTGAGACCTATGTATGCCCCCAAATACAGCCCAGACTTTACCCTCGTTATGACTTTATATAACCAAAAACATTGTACACAACTATTTAAGAAATAAATTAATCTCAAATGTTTAGTTTCAGGTTTATATTCAGTGGTTTGTTCTTTAAACACACAAGTTTGTTTCCCAAGAGGAGAGATGCACCTATTTTCTACACAACATGAAGTGAAAACCATGTACAAATATAACCCACAATGACACCATGAAATAACCAATGAGACACAATCATGAGCAATTTCATTCAGAAGTTTTTAAAGGAGATTTACAGTCTTGTGTTGTGTTGCAGCATATTTTGGGGAAATGAAGTAAAATGTGTGTGTGTGTGTGCGTGCGTGTGCGTGCGTGTGTGTGTGTGTGTGTGTGTGTGTTAGGCATCTGAGTTTGTGTATTTGCTATTAAGTAGAAAGCTGAAACAGAAGCCACAACAGAGATCATGAACAATGTTCCTGTATCTTCAAGGTGCGTCTAAACTAAATATATATGCAGTCACACTTTAAACAGAACATGAAGTGTGTGTATTTCTGTTTTAGCTAGTTCATTTGGGGTGCTTACCGTTTGTGACAAACATATGTATTGTTGTGCATACTGTGGTTTTCCTGAGAGCAGGTTCTGCAAAATGACACCCATGTAAGTTGGTGCAGTCGAACATGTGACTGTCTCCTTTAGAGGGCTCTGGACAGTCTCAGTTCACAGCTTCATCATGACTGGACACCTGTTGTTTGGCTTCCTCATGTGTAAGTTCAACTTTCTATAGATTTTGTCATTTTTAGTTGATGGATTGTGACAAACGAATGTATGTTCACATGTAAAATCAATATATAATGCCAGCCCATTATCAATCATTGCTTAGGATTTTTTTCTTCTCTTGGCTGGTGATGTTACATGTATGTTCTATATTTTGTTAACATTATTAATAATAGTTATAAATACATTTGTTTGACATTTTGTGTTTTCAACAGCTTGTTTTTCTGAAACTGAAGGCCAAGGTCAGTCTCTTTCATGTCCAGCTGAACTGTATTTCACTGTTATTAGTTTGACTGATCTTACACATGATTTGGTTTTAAACTTCATGTTTTGTCCATTTCTTCTCCAGTCAGTCACATCTCCCCTTCAGGAGTATTACTGTCATATAGTATGTGCTTATACATGCAACTATTATAGGTGTTTGATACAACATATGTTTATCTGTGAAATCTTCAGCTGTTCCTCCACCTAAACTGGCAGTGAGTCCACTGGTGATCGCAGGGACAGACTCAGTCACAGTGAACTGTCAGACTCCATCGTCTGTGTCTCAGTGTTATTTCTACATTGGGAGGGAAAATCCTGCCCAAAGCTTCTCCTGTCTGCAGACACTGACAGGGACTGAGCTGCTGTTGATGTCACGTCAGAGCTCACCTGCTGAGGTTGAAGTCACATGTTTTTACCTTGATATCGATCAGTCTCCACAGAGTAACATGGCCTCTATCACCATAGGAAGTGAGTAAATATTACTGCTCTGTGCTATTGTTGGGCTTTAACTACAGTATCAGTACAAACAACAATGTGGTTTTAAAATAAACCATGGGAACAGTTTTTGCATCTATAGCTGCAACCTCAGGACATCTACTATTTAAAATTCATCATCAAATTTTATTTTCAGGTAAATGCAGTTTTGCAATTTGTAATTTAATCATTTGTTTTCATTTTTCAGCTGTGCCTCCACCTAAACTGGCAGTGAGTCCACTGGTGATCAGAGAGACAGACTCAGTCACAGTGAACTGTCAGACTCCATCGTCTGTGTCTCAGTGTTATTTCTACATTGGGAGGGAAAATCCTGCCCAAAGCTTCTCCTGCCTGCAGACACTGACAGGGACTGAGCTGCTGTTGATGTCACGTCAGAGCTCACCTGCTGAGGTTGAAGTGACATGTTTTTACCTTGATATCGATCAGTCTCCACAGAGTAACATGGCCTCTATCACCATAGGAAGTGAGTAAATATTACTGCTCTGTGCTATTGTTGGGCTTTAACTACAGTATCAGTACAAACAACAATGTGGTTTTAAAATAAACCATGGGAACAGTTTTTGCATCTATAGCTGCAACTTCAGGACATCTACTATTTAAAATTCATCATCAAATTTTATTTTCAGGTAAATGCAGTTTTGCAATTTGTAATTTAATCATTTGTTTTCATTTTTCAGTTCCTCCACCTGAACTGGCAGTGAGTCCACTGGTGATCAGAGAGACAGACTCAGTCACAGTGAACTGTCAGACTCCATCGTCTGTGTCTCAGTGTTATTTCTACATTGGGAGGGAAAATCCTGCCCAAAGCTTCTCCTGCCTGCAGACACTGACAGGGACTGAGCTGCTGTTGATGTCACGTCAGAGCTCACCTGCTGAGGTTGAAGTCACATGTTTTTACCTTGATATCTATCAGTCTCCACAGAGTAACATGGCCTCTATCACCATAGGAAGTGAGTAAATATTACTGCTCTGTGCTATTGTTGGGCTTTAACTACAGTATCAGTACAAACAACAATGTGGTTTTAAAATAAACCATGGGAACAGTTTTTGCATCTATAGCTGCAACCTCAGGACATCTACTATTTAAAATTCATCATCAAATTTTATTTTCAGGTAAATGCAGTTTTGCAATTTGTAATTTAATCATTTGTTTTCATTTTTCAGTTCCTCCACCTAAACTGGCAGTGAGTCCACTGGTGATCACAGGGACAGACTCAGTCACAGTGAACTGTCAGACTCCATCGTCTGTGTCTCAGTGTTATTTCTACATTGGGAGGGAAAATCCTGCCCAAAGCTTCTCCTGTCTGCAGACACTGACAGGGACTGAGCTGCTGTTGATGTCAGGTCGGAGCTCACCTGCTGAGGTTGAAGTGACATGTTATTACACTATAGAGCACAGAGGACGACAGTATCAGTCTCCTCCCAGTGACACATCCTCCATCACCGTACACAGTGAGTGACTGTTTTCCTCTGACTTGACATGACCTACGATGACACACACATTATAAATCAGAAAGTTAAATGTTTATTATGAACCATGGTAACAGGTCTGACAGTAGGACATCAGTGACTGACAATTGTATTTAATGAATTATTGTTAATTTATTCCAGGTCAAATACCAGAGGTGAGTTTTCAACAGGTTGATAGTGACCTATTTATCTTCACCTGCTTTCTGCCTGGATCTGCTCATGATGATACAAGATGCAACCTGTACTTTGGAGAAGCACGTCGTCCAGTGGTAATAACGACCATCTGGAAGAAAAGGACTTCAGCAACCAAACAGCGTTTCTGCCAGTTTATTTTCACAAGTTCAGATTTGCAGACACATCTCCAGTCAGTTAAACAAGAGGATGCCAGCTGTGATTACAGTTTGGGAAATGAACCCAACTCTTTGTCTCCTCGTAGTGAAAGATACAGCTTGACTGGTAAGTCCCATTAGACCTGGGTCTATATTGACTCTATTTTATGGGACACAGGCAGCACTGCTTGTGAAATTATCAAGTTTTTTTTTTTTACATTTTTAAAATCGCAGTTGGTTTGTAGACAATCCCTGTTGATATTGGCTGAGAGCTGGGGCACACCCTTGACAGTCTATCACAAGGCTGTAAATAGAGACAAACACTCGCATTCACACCTGAGGGCAATTTAGAGTCACCAATTAAACTAACCCCAACCTGCATGTCTTTGGACTGTGGGAGAACTCTGTAGTACCTCGAGAAAACCCAGCTAGGCCTCTGTCAGAAGGGGTTTTAAACCCAGAATCTTGGCGTGAAGCACCAGTGCTAACCACTGCTCCACCGTGCATGTGACAAACATCCAAATATAAAAATACAAAGACAGCTCCTGCCAATGACAGACGGCTCATTCTCCAGACAGAAGGACTTAAAGGCTGAATTCTGAGCAAACTGGATTAGACTGACATTTGCATCACCAGAGCCATGCTGATGGTGCATTTAAAGACACAATAAAAGTTGTTTTAGTTTAGTTTAGCAAAATGCTGTTTAAGTGGTTTTGAAAATAACAGAAAGAGCCGTCAAAGTTTGTTTTAGTATACACATATAACTGACAGGCACAAATCCATTTCTTTTTACTGTAGATATTGTGGAAAGAGAATCAATCAAAGCCTCCATGAATTCAGCATTTACTGTGACCCCAGGTAGGACTTTCTATACATCTAAACAGCAATCCAGAACATCATCATGCTTCATGTCTGAAATATATATACATATGTGTTTCTGTGGTTTTGTTCATCAGGTGAGACTGTCAGCAGGTCTGTTGCTCCCACGTCTGTAACACCTGTGGAAGCAGCATCAGGTAACAAACTGATCAATGTGATTTGAGCTGACATTGATTAATGACAAATGATTCAAATATATTGCACATTTAAAGACACAATAAAAGTTGTTTTAGTTTAGTTTAGCAAAATGCTGTTTAAGTGGTTTTGAAAATAACAGAAAGAGCCGTCAAAGTTTGTTTTAGTATACACATATAACTGACAGGCACAAATCCATTTCTTTTTACTGTAGATATTGTGGAAAGAGAATCAATCCAAGCCTCCATGAATTCAGCATTTACTGTGACCACAGGTAGGACTTTCTATACATTCAATTCAATTCAGTTTTATATGTATAGCACCAAATCACAATACAAATCATCTCAGGGCACTTTACAAAACCAAAAAAACCCAACAAATCCCTTATGAGCAGCACTTGGTGACAGTGGAGAGGAAAAACTCCCTTTAACGGAAGAAAAAACCTCCAGCAGAACCGGGCTCAGTTTGGGCGGCCATCTGCCTCGACCGGTTGGGGTGAGTGGATAGAGGAGAGAGAAAAGAACAGCAACAATAAACAACAAATAGACACTGCAGGTTGGTGGGACCAGTAACTGCACATCAGTGATATACAGCTCCAGGACCAGGGACACCTGCAGAAGGTACAGAGAGAACAGAGGGAGAGAGAGAGGGAGAGAGAGAGGGAGAGAGAGAGCACAATGTTAGTGACATTCAATGGTGGAATATACATGTGAGGGGGAGGAGACGACCAGAACATCATAACGTCATATGACATGTGACATCTAAACAGCAATCCAGAACATCATCATGCTTCATGTCTGAAATATATATACATATGTGTTTCTGTGGTTTTGTTCATCAGGTGAGATTGTCAGCAGGTCTGTTGCTCCCACGTCTGTAACACCTGTGGAAGCAGCATCAGGTAACAAACTGATCAATGTGATTTGAGCTGACATTGATTAATGACAAATGATTCAAATATATTGCACATTTAAAGACACAATAAAAGTTGTTTTAGTTTAGTTTAGCAAAATGCTGTTTAAGTGGTTTTGAAAATAACAGAAAGAGCCGTCAAAGTTTGTTTTAGTATACACATATAACTGACAGGCACAAATCCATTTCTTTTTACTGTAGATATTGTGGAAAGAGAATCAATCCAAGCCTCCACGAATTCAGCATTTACTGTGACCACAGGTAGGACTTTCTATACATTCAATTCAATTCAATTTTATATGTATAGCACCAAATCACAATACAAATCATCTCAGGGCACTTTACAAAACCAAAAAAACCCAACAAATCCCTTATGAGCAGCACTTGGTGACAGTGGAGAGAAAAAACTCCCTTTAACGGAAGAAAAAACCTCCAGCAGAACCGGGCTCAGTTTGGGCGGCCATCTGCCTCGACCGGTTGGGGTGAGTGGATAGAGGAGAGAGAAAAGAACAGCAACAATAAACAACAAATAGACACTGCAAGTTGGTGGGACCAGTAACTGCACATCAGTGATAAACAGCTCCAGGACCAGGGACACCTGCAGAAGGTACAGAGAGAACAGAGAGAGAGGGAGAGAGAGAGGGAGAGAGAGAGGGAGAGAGAGAGGGAGAGAGAGAGCACAATGTTAGTGACATTCAATGGTGGAATATACATGTGAGGGGGAGGAGAGGACCAGAACATCATAACGTCATATGACATGTGACATCTAAACAGCAATCCAGAACATCATCATGCTTCATGTCTGAAATATATATACATATGTGTTTCTGTGGTTTTGTTCATCAGGTGTGACTGTCAGCAGGTCTGTTGCTCCCACGTCTGTAACACCTGTGGAAGCAGCATCAGGTAACAAACTGATCAATGTGATTTGAGCTGACATTGATTAATGACAAATGATTCAAATATCAAATTCAAATATCTGTCTGATGGATCAAATGATCACACAAAAACACTCCCACACTTTTATACACACAAGAAGTTGACAGATCCAAAATCATCTTCTGTTATTGTAGATATTGTGGAAAAAGAGTCAAGCACAACACAGACTTTGCTGACATTTACCACAGGTATGACAGGCTGTACATTTCAAGTCAAATTTTATTTTTACATCTGAATATCACAGCTCACACAATTGTCTTTTCTATCAGATGTGACTGTCAGCAGGCCTCCAGCTTCCACTCCTTTGACTCCTGTAACATCAGGTAATATAATTACAGATATATGAAATTTAAATAATCACAAATTATATTTGTTACTGTTTTTAAATGCGTTTTTTCACATTGGTAGTTTTATTTCTGCTTCTTTTACAGCAGTGAAACCAACATCAGGTGACACGATCACAGAGGGTAGTTCAATGATAACTCCATTTGCTTTATTATTAGATTTATATCAGCTGTAAAGCAATATGCGGTGTGCCATACAAAAGAAGAAATACTGCAAATAGCTGATTTTGTGTTAGATGTTACGCTGACATTTGTTTGTGGTTTCCAAAACAGAAACCAAGAAAACATGGATGTGGAAGTTGGTAGTTGTGACTGCTTTTGGAGTAGGTGTGGGTGTCGTCCTACTGGGACTCACACTTCTCTGCACCAAAAGAACTGGTGAGAACTGTGTCAGTCTATGCACAGTAAAGCTTAAATATATATTCCAAAGTTTTAGAACTTCAGAATCTAAAATATTCCCATTCCCATTAAATCAGTGTTTTACTACATTGGCTGTAATTGTGAGACATATTATCAGTTTGAGAATGTACAAAGTCAGAAGAAAATAACACTAAATTTACTAATGTAGACAGACCCCATAGTTTGTTCTAGTTTGCATCGCAAAGGTCATAAAATATTATTTCTATTAATCAAGAACAAGACTGTTTAAAACAAATGGAGCTAATAGAGATAGAGCTAGATGTGCCTGTTTGAATATTTCCTAGTGTCACTTTATAACATTTGCTTATTATGCACCTCTATACATGTGGCTGGAGGTTGCTGGTGTCACGCTGCTGTGAATGAACCAATGATTGTGAAGTGTATCAGAAACAGCTGATATCACTAAGCCAATATATATAGACAACATCTGTCAACATCTGTCTCTCTCTTTTTTCAGAAGGAAGTTCGTACAAGAGGTAATAAATCATTTTTTAAAACCTTTCACCCTTTCAGTGACAGCAGCTCATGGCAGCAGGACATTAGTTGTTGAATCAGCTCATTCCCTCCCCCCCCTAAAATGTTATGACACCCTGGGATCTAATCTAGTGACCACGTCAGCCAAAGAGGTGTGAGGGGGAGAAACATGTCCCTCTGGGTATTATGTGGATTGTCGTGCAGTGTTTTCTGCTTTCTTGTGTAAAGAGGACACGTTTTTTTATTAAACCCTTTTTTGTATTTCTTTATAGGAAACAGGACAATGTTCCTGGTAATGTACTAACATCCCTGTTATTCATTCATACTGCATACAAAATGTTGTACATTTATGTTTTTGTCATCCTCTGCACTGAGGCGTGATTTGCTTTCTGTTCCAGATGAGCTGATGTGCATGAAAAGTATGGATAATGGGAGACTGGTAATTAAAAACAATCTGTCACATGTAACATTCACATACTCTAAAATAATCAAACATTTGATCAGATGATCAGAACCCTAACCCTTGCAGTGAATAAACGTGGAAGGTTATTCATGATTTCCTCTCACTTCCTACTCTCCTCTTTCTTGTTATCTTAAGATACTTGCAGGTAACGATGAAGGCTACGCTGAGATCACTTCAGTACCTGGTGCTAACTTTTCTACCAGTGAGCTGCTTTTTCCTTACTAATATTTCCATGTATTGTATGAAGTATGAAGTGTATGACGTGTACTGTAGTTGACGAATATATCAAATTATATAACCTTTTATAATTATACAGTGAACTAGACATCACAATATTAACATTAATATAAACTATGTTTACTGTTTAATCACTTATTATAATTATTTAAATTTAGGGCAGCACAGTACAATTCTTCACCAGGCTTTTTTTATTTACAGGAACATGTTGACCTTTCATGTCTGTCTGCTCTTGTTTTATTCAGAAATACATTACAATGCCAAACCTGAACAGAAAGTGTCATTTCACTGTCTGGGTCTTGTTCTTACTTGCAGATTGTGAGATGTTGAACAGTCAGGAGCCTCAAAGTGATGATGTAAGTGTGACATAAAGCACAGTGTTGAATGTTTGCTATATGAGTTATTGATGTAATAGGCTCTTACAGTAGGTTTGTTTCTCTTTCAGTTGGAGATATATCATGTGTACGCCACAATCTCTGAGGAGCCAACTGCATCAGACTTGACAGACATGGTCTACAGCACCCTGGAGGCACAATGAAACTTGTCTAAGGAAACAGAAAGTAGAAAGTCCAAACTGCTGATTTCAAACCACATGTAGTTATTAAACTTGTTTTTATGATGCATTTTATGATGTAAAAGGGAGCGACATATATATGGGTGGTTTCTTTCCGACTCTTTGCTCATCACTTGGGGAGTGCCCCAAGGCGGGGTCCTCGGCCATCTCTTGTTTTTGCTTGTATATTAATGACGTAAAAGCTGCTTTGACACATAGATATGGTCTGGTCTATCTTTTTTGGATCACTTAGGTTAAGAAAGATATCTGTCTGGGACATTAAGATTGATGTTATGATTGGTGGTGCTTGGTTTACATAAAATGTGAAACACAACCTTGAAGATTGTAGCAGTAAAGTTTTGAGGTTTCATCCTCAGGCTTGAGCCATGGACATATGTTATGGAAATCTGTTTCTGATTGGATGCTGTACATTAAGGATTGGAGGAAAGGACGTTTCATATCTCTAAAAACATGATTCCAGGCTCGTCTGACCTTGCTTCATTTCCTTTTGTCTGTGTTTTGTCTGCAAGAAGGTTCCTTGTCTGAAACCCATCAGGGGCCTTTCTGCGTGGAGTCTGCATGTTCTCCCTGTGCTTGTGTGGGTTTTCTCCAGGTACTCTGGTTTCCTCCCACAGTCCAAAAACATGTATGTCAGGTTGATTGGTGACTCTAAATTGCCCATAGGAGTGAGTGTGAGTGTGTGAGGTTGTTTGTCTCTATGTGGCCCTGTGATGGACTGGGGACCTGTCCAGGGTGGACCCCTGCCTTTCACCCAAAGAGAGCTGGGATAGGCTCCAGCAGGTCCCTGGGACCCTGGTTAGGACTAAGGGGGTACAGATGATGTGATGTGGATGGGTAGAATAGGCTCTGTCCCAGTTCAAGTGCTTCATCCTTCGAAGGATGCAGACTGCGTTGCCAGAGCTCATGAGAGAAACAAGCAACCAGGCCTATGAAAACAAACACAAAACAAGTGTAATTTATCAAAAAACAAAAAAGCTTCAGAACAATGACCACAAGAGGGAGGGCTAGACTAAACTCAGCTTTAAATCAAATTATAGACTGTTGTACGAAGTACGTACACAGTAAACCTAAGCCTAAACGAGATGGTCCAGTCTACTGAGGACTTCCTGTTTGCGTCACCAACTGTTCCTGTGAAGCTCCTCTTCTGTTGTCTTGCTCACAGCTGTGTTAATTTAATCGTTAACAATGGAGCCAGAAATTCAGTTCTTCTTATTTTATATTGTTTTGGAAGAAATTAGATGCTTCGCCATCAGTTAGTTTA
Source organism: Mastacembelus armatus (assembly GCF_900324485.2). Classification (NCBI taxonomy): domain Eukaryota; kingdom Metazoa; phylum Chordata; class Actinopteri; order Synbranchiformes; family Mastacembelidae; genus Mastacembelus; species Mastacembelus armatus. The sequence continues at coordinate 28,582,541 of NC_046637.1, forward strand.
CTAAAGTAATAGCATTTTAATTAGTTGTATTTTCACGTCCTTGTTGCTCGTATGTCCGTTTTTTGTCCCTTCCATTTTCGCAAAGAATGTTGGGATATGTTGGGCCTGCAAAGGATTTCCTGTGGAAAAAAGACTGCATTTGTTTATTTTTTATTTTATTAAGTTTTTTTTTTTAGTATTTGGTGTTTTAGCTGAGATAGTAGAACATATGGTCAGATAATGTGTATTGTAAAACAAAAGAAAACTAAGTTCCTTATACCTGTGAGTAGTTGTATAAATTAAAATGGAGCTCAGCTGGAAAATATAATTTGAAAAATGCATTGGGCCAAAAAAAACAGAGGCTCAAATAAATGTGAAATTATATAGGATCCTATTGTAGTTTTTTTTTTTTTTTAAATAATAAATAATTCTTACTTGGACCATTGATGTGCACTTTTGATCCCCTAACTGCACCTCTTTATTTACAGTATTCTGCCATGTCAGACAGGCCCCAGTGTTGTAATTTAGAAAAACAAGTAAAATAAAAAATGTAAAAGACTACACGACGAAGAGCTTGTTTTTTCTGACCTGGCAATGTAATAAATTTGATCTAAATATACAGTAGCACAACACTGAACGATAAATTTTATCAAATGTGTGTTTTTCAGTGGCCTGTCTGTTTGTGTGGTTCACTTTTTGTGCTTGCTGTGGTTTTCCTGAGAGCAAGTGCCACAAAACCACGTCTATGCAGGAGAAAGTGCATGTACAGGATTCAGTCAGACCAGTGCAGGTACATTATTCAGCTCCATCATGGCTCAGCACCTGCTGTTAGTCGTCCTCATGTGTAAGTTAAACCTCGTCTTTCTATGTTGATGTGGGCTGGTACGCACCATGAGAGGGGCATTTTATTTCTGATTAACATGGAATGTCATTGCATTATGTGTTGTTATCAGTGTGTTTATTACACTTTGACATCAGGTTGACAGAAGCTCAACATTAGTAGTTTAAATCTTAAGTTGTTGCATTAATTTCCCTTTTTAACACATTTTTTCTTCAACAGATTCGTTTTCTAAAATCAAAGCACAAGGTCAGACTTGATTATTGTCATCACTGTGTGGGCAGTTTAGTGAAGTTTGCTATGACTATTTTGTAAATGTATGTATATATACACAGAACATATTAGTTTGCTGTTCTTAATGTTGTTTTACTATTAGTAATACTAGTAAATATGAAATCTAACATATTTACCTTTATATCTTCAGCTGTTCCTCCACCTAAACTGGCAGTGAGTCCACTGGTGATCACAGGGACAGACTCAGTCACAGTGAACTGTCAGACTCCATCGTCTGTGTCTCAGTGTTATTTCTACATTGGGAGGGAAAATCCTGCCCAAACGCTTCTCCTGTCTGCAGACACTGACAGGGACTGAGCTGCTGTTGATGTCACGTCAGAGCTCACCTGCTGAGGTTGAAGTGACATGTTTTTACCTTGATATCTATCAGTCTCCACAGAGTAACATGGCCTCTATCACCATAGGAAGTGAGTAAATATTACTGCTCTGTGCTATTGTTGGGCTTTAACTACAGTATCAGTACAAACAACAATGTGGTTTTAAAATAAACCATGGGAACAGTTTTTGCATCTATAGCTGCAACCTCAGGACATCTACTATTTAAAATTCATCATCAAATTTTATTTTCAGGTAAATGCAGTTTTGCAATTTGTAATTTAATCATTTGTTTTCATTTTTCAGTTGTTCCTCCATCTAAACTGGCAGTGAGTCCACTGGTGATCAGAGAGACAGACTCAGTCACAGTGAACTGTCAGACTCCATCGTCTGTGTCTCAGTGTTATTTCTACATTGGGAGGGAAAATCCTGCCAAACGCTTCTCCTGTCTGCAGACACTGACAGGGACTGAGCTGCTGTTGATGTCAGGTCGGAGCTCACCTGCTGAGGTTGAAGTCACATGTTTTTACCTTGATATCTATCAGTCTCCACAGAGTAACATGGCCTCTATCACCATAGAAAGTGAGTAATTATTACTGCTCTGTGCTATTGTTGGGCTTTAACACCATCAAAACCAGACTCAGGTGGCACATTTATTTTGGAACATTTGGAGTAACAATCTTTTTTATTATTCTTTAATATTTATCTTTTGTGTCTTCAAGAATCAGTTACTGAAGTGACTATTAAAGCATCTACAGGTACTCTGGCCACTGCTTATAAAACTACTCCTCCAGGTGAGGCTCTTACTGGTAAGATTAAAATAAGATGTAAATGTGTGTATTTATTTATTAGGTCTCATTGTTCATGAGCCTAGCACCACAGTTGGTTTAATTCCTGAGACAGCAAAAATTCTTGACACATATCTGAAGGTTTTTTACATTTAAAGTACTGTACATTTTAATACAGTGTTTTTATTCATTGCAGATGTCTTGACTTACTGGTGTACCAGTACTGTAAATGCCATTTTTGTACTGCAGGAAGTGAAAATGACGTTTGTTTGTGACATTTGTTGTTCCAAAACAGAGATGCACATACAGAAGTTGCTGGTATTGGCAACAGGTGTTGGCGTAACTGTGGGTGTTGTCTTACTGGGAATGGGACTTTTCTGCACCAAAAGGGGAAGTGGTAAGAATTGTATTGATGTATGTGTCCAATAAGAGTTGACCTTTCCAATAATATTTTTATTGATTGCCTCTAGATATTAAAAACAGCAATTCATAAGCTCAAGAGCTTATTTGTAAAAAAATCAAACTAGGATAGTTTATATGGAGTAAAGCTCATGGGAGCTATAGCCAATAAACCCGACCACAACATTATCATAATAATCATTAAAGTTTGTTAATGTTAGTTATTAATTGCCTTTTCAATGATTTTTCTTTTTTGTATTTTCAGAAAACCATTTTTACAAGAGGTAAGAAAAGATCCTTGTGGTCAGAACAGCATCTTTTAAGGTCGCTGCTATTGATCTATAACTGTGTGTGAATAATTGAATAAGACCCAAATATATATATATATATATGATTATAAAGGAGGGATTGACAGGAACGTGCTACTGCTGTAGTGTTTGAGAAGGAGGAGTGACAGATTCAAAAGGAGTCCTGAGATTAGAGTGCACTGATATGATGAGTTAGGAAGGGGAAGAGGTTGAAGGAGACAGACGAGAAATGTAGAGGAGATAGAAAAGTAGAGTTTGAAGTAGAGAGAGTGAAATTGAACAGACTGACAGGAGGGTGGGTGGTAGATGAGGGTGATCAGGGCATGAAGCAACAGCTGCATCTCTGAGGGGAGGTAAGGATCGACAGGTAGCAGAGGTGTTCAGGTAAAGACATGTATTTCTTTGTATATTACAGGAACATCCATTTCCCTACTGTTCACTCTGCTTTCTTAATGAAACTTTCCCACTTTGCTTCCTCATAGATCCCAAGCCAGTGTTGCTGGTAATGTAAACATCACAGTCTAATTCATTCATACACTGAATTAATATTTCCTTCTGCTTTCAGCATGTTTTACCTTCTGTTTCAGATGAGTTCAGGTCCATGAGAACTTCAGCCCAGGCAGAATCGGTGATTAATAAACTTTGTTGTCAGATTTAACATTTACATTTTCTAAAATAGTCCAGCATCTCCTCAAAGTGAATTACTGTGTGGAAAGTCCTTCATAGATCCCACTAACACCCTCCTCTTTTCTCCTCTTATCACGTGAGTCACCTGATGAAGGCTATAATTTTATCAGCTATGTACCTGGTGCTGACTGCCCTACTGGTGAGGGCCTTTTTCTCTTCTTGATTCTAGTACAGAACAGAAAATAGTTACTGTAGATGTTCATAGTGTCTGTAAAGAAATATAGTAGTGCCTACAGTAGTATGACTCAAATTATTAATTTAATCAGCTTTAAATAATAATGTCACTGAACAAGCAAAGCATTCAATTTCATTGTTTGCTTGTTGTTCTTACGATTCACCTAAAAAGCTACAACAACAATAAACATGATTTTACTTTGTTCACATTAGCACTTGTTGCACCAAAGAACATGTTTTTAGTAATAATTAGGTGACACTCATCTTGTCATTGCCTCTTACATGCAGGTTCTGAGAAATTGAACAGACAAGCGTCTCAAAAAGAAGATGTAAGCGAGGCATAAAGCACATTATTGAACATAATTGCTAGGTCTGTGTTTTAGATTGAAACACTTCATTTCTTTCTAGTCTGACGTTTACCACCTGTACGCCACCATCGCCGAGGAGCCAGCTGCAGCAGCCATGACAGACATGTTGTACAACACCATGCAGGCACATTGAAAAACAAACGTTTTTACAGACAGAGATGCCTGTATGTAATCATCGTACAGCATTTTATACATTGAAGAGCAAACAGCAGCACCAACAGAAGACATTGTCTGTATCAGCACAACCCAAACGTCTGCATAGTTCATTTGCTTTTTCCACACTATATATTCCTGGCAACACAGCCATAACAAGTGAAAACTGTTTTTGTAATTTTTCTTAAAATATCTTTTTTTGTAAAGATTATTTAATTATTGTCTTTAGCATTTTTTATATATTTTTTTATAGTTTATAATTCGCTCCTTTGAAAGAGTGTGAGACCCACGTACACAAATATTTTCTCTTTCCTGTAAACCCACTGAGAGTATCCAGTTCTGCACAAATGCAATACTGGATACTCTGATAATAACATTATAAATGTGCATTTGGTCAGGCGTAGTACATGTCCTTCTGCTTTCTTGTTAAAGGTGAGTAAAAAAGTAAACCTCTTTCAAAACAGAAACATGGATATGGAACTTAATAATTGTGATGGCTGGTTTCAGCTGTTCTTAGGAAGGTGAGCAGTATGTGTACGGTGTTTTTTATATATTAAACTCTGCATCTGTTTATTTTTTGTATGTGTGTTAATGCATACTGTTTAATCTCTCCTCCCTATTAAACTATTTTAACAGCCTCTTTTTATGAAATGTGCATGTATCTTTAAGGAGTTTTCACAATCATCGCATTTTGACATTAGCACTTTAGTGTAACTTTGTGAGTGTGACACAAAAAGAGCTGTGTCGGTGTGTGAAAGACTCTGGCTCGTGGAGTACTCACATTTTGACTTGTATTAAAATTGTTTTGCAGTTTGCAGGAAATATTTGTTGTTGCTTCATATATATTCAGGTCAACAAAACTCACAAACCTCACTGATATTAATAGAACTATGTATTTTGGTAAATGGCAGCACGCACAGAACAAAGACCTGCATAACAAACTGAAAGTAGGTCACATGTTAAGAGACCACTAGAAGAGAGGTTCTATCTACTAAGAGTTTTTTGTACTTGGGTCTCACACACCTTTTCAAAGGAGCAAATTATAGTATGACGAATGCAGGAGAGATATGAACAACTACATTAAATCTATTTGCATCTATACCAATAGATGCACATACCATTTATGTGGCAGCATCTTTGATGATTCAGCTACACTGGTACTGAGGGGTATGATGTACGACAGTGCAAAGACACTGAAACACAGATGTTTTATACTGTGAGGGAAAGTGGAGGCATGCAGCTTAAAAGCTGCTAGGAATGTAAACTCTGTATTTCAAGTTGACAAGTTTCATCTAAACTAACATTTGACTACTGTCATCGCATGAGCTTCATCCTGCATATCCACTTTCCTGTCTTTTTAGATCAGGATTGAAAGCCAGTTTAGTTTTATTGATATGTAAGTATATGTATGCAGGTATAGACATACTGTACTGATACTTTATATGTTAGTATGTCTATACGTATGTATAAATTACTACATACATTTCTCACTGATTTGATTAGTGTTAGATACTGCACAAATAAGCAGCACCTTCAGATTGCCACACATGAATGTGCACATCATCTTTCAGCACATACAGTTGAGAAAATAACACAATGTACAAATGGAGGAAAATATTTCTTTGTATTTATTCATCAGCGTTCTCCAACGTGAGTGAAGAATTATGGTTGGACTTATCAACGTTACATCCTTGAACACACTGCTGAATCTTCATCATGCATCTGTAGCTTGTTTGAAATGGATTCTGCTTTGAAACAAGGAGAAACTGACAGTAAAGCAAGTTCAGGTTTTTCATGGTCTCTGGTATTTCACTTAAGCCATATTATTATTATTAACATGAAAAAGAATTAAGTTACAAAATTAACTTAAAATATATGAAGACTGAAATCTCTGATTGCACTGTCCATTATTTTTAGCATTTTTAGACTTTTGTATATTTTCTTCACACATGAAAAAGTGCATTTTTTTTATTTTGCAGATTTTAAAATGAACCTTCATTTTTTTTCCTCACAACAAAGAAACAAACATTTATTGTTTTACTGTCATCATTTGCACAAAGCACTTGTTTTCTGTGTTCCTATGCATTTTTTTATTGCAGACATATATCTTTCTCTCAGTTAATTTTGGGACAACACTTCAATTTGTCAGTGATCTGCAATGCTCTGAGCTACGGCACCAAGCACTCTCATTATTCTCATTTTCTTTTGCTGCACTGCAAAGTTTTTCTGCATTAATGGATGTGCGTCTCAGTGCTACAGGTAAAGAGTTCTCTTTTTTAGTACAGCGCTGTATGAGCTAATTCATTTCTGATTGGCCGTGTTCTCTATGTGATATAAGCATCTTCTTGTTGAGCTAGTCCTTCTGTCCAGTTCTGCTGCTAATGGTCACCTGCTGATGCTCACTGCTATCAGAGGGAGCAGAGCTGCTGTCAGGGCAGTGGAGAGGCGTGTTGCCGAACCGCACTCCATGGCATTTTCCTGCAGAGGACAGTCATTTGTAACTGTTGGAGCAGTACATCATCATGATGTTAAACATATCTCTGAAAGAAAGTAGTGGATGCTGGACGACAACCTCGTGCATTTAGAGATAAGTTCACTTTTTTCTTTATTAGTATTCTAAGTGGCTTTAATCATGTGATTATTAAATTATGCATAAACTACTTTCATTTCATGGAGTTGAGTGTCTGTGAAAATGTTCACTCAGTATTTAACCTGCTGCCTGGTTGGTATGTGCCTTATAGGTCAATCTGCAGTATCTATGGACAGTTAATTGCGAAATGTTTAGTCCAGCTTGTTGTCCAGTTATATATTACATATCCCTAATAAAATTAAAGGAATAGAACCATTTTAGGAATTGGGTTTATTTTATAATTGGATAAGGAGACAGAACCCATGAAGCTACAGGTGTTGGTTAGCTTAGCATAAAGCTGAGAAACAAGAAGCAGCTAGCCTGGTTCTGTCCCAGGGTAAAAACATCAGTGTACGAATTGACGAATATGTTGTGCACATATGTTGTTTGTGTAATTCAAACAAAACACAAAGTGCGAAAACAACTTCAGATTTTATGGGAAGTCAGGTGCCTTATTATTGTTTATTCAGTGTCTTAACTGGTGTTTTTGCTATCACCACGAGTTTGCCAGACAACCACACCACTAACACACATACCTTAACCAAATAAAGACACATCTCATACCTCAGGATGGAAAGGATGGCATGACTCCGGCTTCTTTCTGTCCTTCTGAAACTTCAGTCTATCACACTTTAGGGACTCATTGTGTTCAAAGATGTCAAGGGTAAAAATAAATGAAGACAAGTTCAGAGCTTCAGTAGCATAAATAAAAAAAACACAATTATTCCCATAGTCTCAAACAATAACCAGCTACGCTTCTTCTTTCCCTCTCGGCTTACTCCCATTCAGGGTCGCCACAGCGGATCAATTGATCCACATTGTGGATTTGGTTAGGTTGTTAAGTTTTACGCCAGATGTCCTTCGTGACGCAGCCTCAGTGTCCCTGGTCTTTCAAGTTGGTCTCCCATCCAAGTACTAACCAGGCACAGCCCCGCTTAGCTTCCACGCTATTAACCAGCTACTCTATGTGTCCAAAATGAAAACAGTTTCAGTAAAGGTTTTCAGGTACCAAACCCATGTCTGTGGTTTATCTAAAAAGGATATACATGATTTCGATGGGATCCATGGTTACTGGAGAAGCACTGCTGCAGTCACACTTACTGTCCACAACAACCATGAAGAGGTTACTGCTGGGAATCTGCTGTATGACAAAAGATCTGCAGTCCAAATGAAGACAGAGACTGGAATTAAAATGAGACTATTTGATTACTGTTGAACCTGGATTGGTTGATTATCTGGTTATTGATTGATATTGATATAGTGATTGATCGGTTTTAGATGCCTGAAGCGGTACCTGACACAGCCGTCACAGTCAATGTTGCCTGTTGTCTCCTTGATGGTGCGTTCGGAGACAAATGCAGGGTATTCTGTGTCACATGGAACCATCATGGTTTTACCTCGTGGTCGCTGAGCTGAATGTGGGTGTTTAAAGCGAGTTTAAATAGACCAAACCACAGACAGAAAAACAGCTCACACTATCACACTCTCATTTCTTCTTTCTCACGTACACGATCAACTTACCTTTAACTGAAAGGTCGACACTCCACCAACTGTACAGGTTAAACTCCAGCAGAAAACTAAAAAGAAAACACAAACTACAATCTAAGAGTCTTAGAGTCTTCTTAAGTCATTGTCCAATGTATCGTGTTATTACTTATGAAATTTGATCTGTTTTTAAACAGTAATGATTGTCCCCTTTTCTGTGTCATCCTGTGCGATTATGTTCCCCTACTAAACAATTATATAATCAAAAAAACTCTTACATGACGAGTTCAGTCAGGAGCCACTTCACCACAGAGAAGGGCTAAGAGAGAAATCACAAAAGGCTTTAATGTCTTTGTGAAAAAAGGTTTAACTCGAAACCATAGATGATCGTTAAATTAGCCAGCTCATGTTGTGTCTTACACACTTACATCAGATAAAGTGCGTGCACTGTCACTGCTCCCAGTATATTCTTCGCACAGGGCCTGGTAGTCGTACAGTGTGATCCTGCAACACAAAAACAGGCAGCAGTTATGGTGACAAGACAATACCAACGTGCTTTAAAGGTCAAGTTTACTGGACCTGTGGTTTTGAGAGGTGTATATTCTGGGCTCTGACCTTTTGAAGGACCCCATCTGGAGAAGTTTGTTCATAACTGCACCTTCCACTTCTCCAAAGAAGAGCCCTGTCTGAGAGAGAAGTAATGTCAAACCACAGTGGCATAGAGTTTAGGACATACTGTAGGTTGGGGTGTACAAAATAATGGAAACATCTGATTAAATGAGACTTAAGCCTTCAGCTATTTGAGCTATTATTGAATCTGCAATAACTGATTTCAGTAGCAGCTGAAACAAGTTGTGAAATCAATATTAACATATCATCATGTTTTAAGTTGATATGATGAACTTGCTGATTAACACAGCTAACCGTTCATGTGGAGTAGTTTTTCTGGTCATATTAAGTCTTTTAGTTCAGTTCTTAGTCTCTACCATTCCCAAGGACATGTCTCTTTAACTTCTAACTATTTCACTGTGCTCACCAGCTTGGTGCTAACTTTGTCTGCTGTTTGTGAACAGACAGTGTACACTGGGTTATGAGAGTTTTTTGTCTACATGGTGAGTCAGACATGGAGAGGCAGACATTATATGACGATGATTTATATGATTTATATGATGATGATTTCTGTACTGTCACACAGTAATCACTGCCATGTTTATGTTATGGTGCAAAGTTTTGGAGACTTGGACTTGGGACTTCGGCTTAAGCCACATGTAAGTTGCACACACAGTGAATTGGGACTTGACTTCCGACTTGTCCTCTGATGACTTGGGATTTGACTTGGACTCCAGATTTGCGACAGTGAACACTATTTTTTTTTTTTTGTTTTTAACAATAAGGAAATGTCTGAAGAGCTGATCATCATTGCCAACTGTCACTTGACTGCCAGCATTTACATATTTGTGTCATTGCAGCCATTTGCCAAAATCAAAAAAGTTCATTTTATTTCTCATTAATGTACACTCAGCACCCCATCTTGACAGAAAAAACCAGAAATGTAGAAATTTTTGCAAATTTATTAAAAAAGAAAAACTGAAATATCACATGGTCATAAGTATTCAGACCCTTTGCAGTGACACTCATATTTAACTCACATGCTGTCCATTTCTTCTGATCCTCCTTGAGATGGTTCTGCTCCTTCATTGGAGTCCAGCTGTGTTTAATTAAACTGATTGGACCTGATTAGGAAAGGCACACACCTGTCTATATAAGACCTTACAGCTCACAGTGCATGTCAGAGCAAATGAGAATCATGAGGTCAAAGGAACTGCCCAAGGAGCTCAGAGACAGAATTGTGGCAAGGCACAGATCTGGCCAAGGTTACAAAAGAATTTCTGCAGCACTCAAGGTTCCTAAGAGCACAGTGGCCTCCATAATCCTCAAATGGAAAAAGTTTGGGAAGACCAGAACTCTTCCTAGACCTGGCCGTCCAGCCAAACTGAGCAATCGTGGGAGAAGAGCCTTGGTGAGAGAGGTAAAGAAGAACCCAAAGATCACTGTGGCTGAGCTCCAGAGATGCAGTAGGGAGATGGGAGAAAGTTCCACAAAGTCAACTATCACTGCAGGCGCTTTATGGCAGAGTGGCCCGACGGAAGCCTCTCCTCAGTGCATGAAAGCCCGCATAGAGTTTGCCAAAAAACACATGAAGGACTCCCAGACTATGAGAAATAAGATTCTCTGGTCTGATGAGACCAAGATTGAACTTTTTGGCGTTAATTCTAAGCGGTATGTGTGGAGAAAACCAGGCACTGCTCATCACCTGCCCAATACAATCCCTACAGTGAAACATGGTGGTGGGAGCATCATGTTGTGGGGGTGTTTTTCAGCTGCAGTGACAGGACGACTGGTTGCAATTGAAGGAAAGATGAATGCGGCCAAGTACAGAGATATCCTGGAAGAAAACCTCTTCCAGAGTGCTCAGGACCTCAGACTGGGCTGAAGGTTCACCTTTCAACAGGACAGTGAACCTAAGCACACAGCTAAAATAACAAAGGAGTGGCTTCGGAACAACTCTGTGACCGTTCTTGACTGGCCCAGCCAGAGCCCTGACCTAAACCCAATTGAGCATCTCTGGAGAGACCTGAAAATGGCTGTCCACCAACGTTCACCATCCAACCTGACAGAACTGGAGAGGATCTGCAAGGAACAATGGCAGAGGATCCCCAAATCCAGGTGTGAAAAACTTGTTGCATCATTCCCAAGAAGACTCATGGCTGTACTAGCTCAAAAGGTGCTTCTACTCAATACTGAGCACAGGGTCTGAATACTCATGACCATGTGATATTTCAGTTTTTCTTTTTTAATAAATTTGCAAAAATTTCTACATTTCTGTTTTTTTCTGTCAAGATGGGGTGCTGAGTGTACATTAATGAGAAATAAAATGAACTTTTTTGATTTTGGCAAATGGCTGCAATGACACAAATGTGTGTATAGATATATAAGGGTATGATACTATATATTATATATATATGTATGTGGGCACAGACGTGCTCACAGTACCTGAGACTGATCCTCTGTGACAAGAATGAAGCCATTGTTGTCAATGAGATAACAGTTAATATCCTGTTAGAGTAGATAAAGAGTAAATAAACACTTCATGTAAACAAGAAGACAACAAAATAACCTATAACAAAAAATCAGAAGCCAGCACCAACTGTCTGGTCTCACCTCATTATCACAGCTAATGCTACATTTTCCATCCAGAGCGGTACACTGAGAACAAAACACGAGAGGCTTTATCAGCTGATTCAGTAGGAAGCTCATGTAGATGTTAACACCAGGTAGTTTGTGGTTACCTGTCTGCAGGCAGTCCAGAACTTCCTCTGAAAAAACTCGAGCTTCATCTGGATCCCTACAGCTAAAGCACAAGAGCAAACACACACACTAAGAGCCTATGCAATATTCAAACATACCAATAACTTTATGAATATAGCACTACTCTAAACAGAGTTAGAAAGTGTTTAAGACTAAATAAATTGATTAGTTACAAGAAGATTTAAAAAATAATAATAATAATAATAATAATTACAAAAGTAGTATTTATGAAACTAGTTTAAAGAGTTAACCCTAATGGTTTAGACGTTGTTACCTGCAACAATTGGAGACTTTCTGTCATCAAGGAGCTGAATTGCTGTGCTGGCCAAAACCACGCTCTTATTTTCTAAAGCTAAGACAGGAAGAGCATAATTCAACTGTTCACGTTACATTTTCTGTCCACCAGGTGGCGCTCTTTATTCAGCAGTGTCAGTGGGCTGACTTAAGAAACAGCAGCTCCAGTCCATTACTTCACAATAACGGAGTCCAGTCAGAGCTTTTCTACAGCAGGATGACTCTAATATTTCTGAAATAAGTGCTGTGATAGGACATTTCAGGATATAATGGGAACATAAAGTCATCATTAACAGAGAAAAGGTGGTAAATGTCCCAGAGAGCTGAGTTTTCTATTCTCTGAAAAGCAGACAGGACATAGGCCACATTAACTGCAGAAAAGCAGTGAGGGAGCGAGCTGTGCAACACATCCAATCAACACAAACCAGTAAAATCACCATCCATAACAGAAAGTGGGACTGATTTCAGTGGTAAAATGGTGACTAAGGCAATTAAGTGAATTTCCACAAAGTATATGATATAACGCTGCACTGAGAAATGAAAAGGATTTCAAAATAAAACTGAAAAATGCAGATAATTTAGCAGCAGTAGGCACATGAACTCATGCCTTGTGTCCTGGTGTTTTTTTGCTGCACAGTGCTCACTTGACATGCTGTGTTATTCCCTGTACCTGTGCTGAAGGGGATGGAGTAGACAAATGTGCCGGGGACCTGCTCTGCCGCTCTCTTGTACCACAGAGGGAAGTGATCGGCATTAAACACACCCTCCTTGTCCTCCGCTGTCAGGAAATCTCTGAGGATGCACACAGAATGAAAGTGAGGTGAGGAGTAGAGGATTAGCTTCATCAAGCACCGTCATGGCCTTGCTTCGTGCTGTAAGTAATGATTAGAGAAACACTGAGCTGAGGCACTCACTTATTAGAGAGCTGATCTGCACGTACAAACAGTTTGGTTCTTGACAGGCCTGTGCGTGTTCCCAGAAAGGTGATCTCCACTCCTTTGTCTGAGTTCCTGTTGGTGTAGTGCAGAACCAAGCAACATAAATAAATCTTTACAATGTTTTGTAGATTGTGGTTTCTCTAAAAATCTCAGAACTCATTTTGTGCTGCTGAAATCTCAGTGGAAACACACCAGACTTCCCTTTTCCCTGCAACAATATGCAACAGGCATTCCCAGGCCAAATGAGATATATAATCTCTCCATCGTGTTCTGGGTCTACCCTGGGGAACTCTGCCAGGATGTGCTGAGGAAACCTCCAACAGGATGAGTTCAGACCAGATCCTGGCTCCTTTCACCGTGAAGGAGCAGGGACGCTACTCTGAGCTCGGGCTTTATGTCTGAACTCCCTTAGGGTAGAATCCAGCCACTCTATGGAAGAAATTAATTTCAGCTGCTTGTATTTGCCATCTCATTCTTACGGTCACTACCCAAACACTTGGCGGTAAATGGCGCCGGTGCTTGCTGAAGGTCATGGTCTGGTGAAGCCAACAGAATCACATCATCTGCAAAGAGCAGAACAGCAATTCTCCTCCACCATGGCTGCAGCTTGAGACCCTGTCCATCAAAATCACAACCAGGATTAATGTGACAAAGGACAACCCCGACAGAGGTGAACCCCAGCTGGAAACATGTTTCTGCCGAAGAAGACAGATCCATCTCCCACTCCAGTTATATCAGGACTGAATGGCACATAGTAATGACCCCAGGAGCCAACACTCCCTGAGGAACAGGGTCAGAATCACATATATTCTGTGGACTCAGATCTGCTAGTTCAGTTACACTGATTTGTGTCTTGTCTCATTTTGGAGGCACTGTATGTTGAAAAAATACACAATTAAATGCGTGATATTACATTTACTCAAACAAGCTTGATTTTGACTTATTCTTGTCATATTATTCATTCAATTTTTGGTGTTTTGGTGGACAAACAATCTGAAGGCCAAATTATTAATGAGTTAGTACTTAGTAAAAAGTAATTTGACTTTGCTTGTTAAAATTTAATTTGGCTGGTGTTTATCCACCTGCAGTGTGGTACCTTACTGACATTTACAAATGCAGACTTGATTCAATGATCGTATATTATCATTTACAAGGGCAGTTGACTTACGAGCTCAATATAAAGCAAGAAACTGTGGCAGCAGATTTGAAGGAGGAAGAACCATTTGGTGCTTACTCAGACTTGTTGAGGGCCAGTCCGGTCCAGTAGGCCTCCAGTGGGGCAGTGACCACAGCATCAAATAAAACCTCCTGGATCAGCTCTCTGTCACCTGCAGGATGTAACACCACGATAAACAAACACAGACCATTTAAATATTTGTAACACACATTTTGTTGTTCTTTAGACCTCATAGTAATTAGGTAGCCGCACAATTACAGTAACACAAATTCCATGGAGTGTAACTGACTGAGACGCCTCTTACATTTGAGGTGCGGCCTGCGTCCTGTCATGAACAGCTTGATGGCTTGAATCTGGGTCAGGTGACGGTGCTCGTGCTCCTCCTCCGTGTTACAGTAGGTCCTGTGGTGCAAACACAGCCACGCGGTTACATCACAGGCCTCGGAAGGATAACCTATATAACGCATGAATGCCCACTTCCATAACCCCTCGTGTTACCATTCATCTGCCAGGGCGACATCTGGCTGTTCCAGATCACGGAGCCCTGAAAAACACAAGTCAGTAACGCTTCAGCAATGCCAGCCTGGGCAGACTGACACAATCAGCCCTCCCAAACAAGCAGGTCAGAGTGACGCATCCTAACTGTGATCAGGCCGGTTAATGGAGTAAAACACAGAGCTGAAGTTACATACCAGCTTCAACGGACACATTTCCTCTGAAGAAATATTTTCCATGACCTCTGGAGAGAGCCACTCCGACACTGGACACACAAACAGGAAACCAGATCAACCAGTTAGCAAACCCTTAACTGGAATGGAGACATAAACGGACACAAGGTCTTTTTAGGGATGTAATGAAACTTTTCTTTCACCTGAAAGGAGTCCCTTTAATGTCAGTGTAGTAATAGTCGTTGTGCATCTTCAGGACCCGTCTCTAAAACAACAGAAAAAAAGGGCACAGGTGAGATTTAGGTCTTTGGTCAAGAGAGACCAACCCTCATCTGACGGGCGCCCACGACACATCTTCATCTTCAGCCTCACCCCTCTGTCCACGGTCTTCTTCACCTCCATAGAGAAAGTCCCTGTCCTCCTGTTCACCATAGCGTTACGCAGCTGAAAGACACAAATAGGCCCACAGAGCTGAGAAGTCAAGGCTGGATCATTACATCTAAAGGTCTGTCGGTCGCTGCACCTTCACTGTGATACTGAAAACTGATTGAAGCCCTTGGATGTATGGAAAAAGTAATAAATGTGTAATATCGTTAGGGTGTGAAATCAAGTCATTGTAACACTAAATGTTAAATTTAGGTCTGAAGACATTCAGCACTTCCTTCTATTTTTTTCTGTATTATGGTTTTTACATACAATGTCATCTTTGTCTTCCCACTCCACCTCAGAAAGATCCACGCTGCTGTAGTTGGGCTTCCTCCTCTTCTGACCCTCCTGATACTGCACAGAGAAACACAATATATACAATTTATTTTTGAATAGGGGTTTTTATTTTGCCTAAAGATTAACCAAAATATCTAGGAATCTAGCCTGAAGTATAAAATCTGGATGTGACACGTGATTTTTAAGATGATGAGCTCAGTATTAATGAAATAAACCTATTTATAAATTCTTTACAGCTGCTTGTCTTTTGTGTTTCCTTGTAATATGATGTCATGCTGTGTGTTCTTATTTATCAAGCCCTATAATTTAGGTTTTGCTGAGTAATTGTTTAACAAATCATCTGTGAAATTAACACTGTCAGGTAAATTAAAAATAATTAAAGTGATTGATAGGAAATCCACGCTCAAATGAGCCTACATCAATATATTTTGCTGTACATGTCAACTGCTGCTAGTGTATGTAGTCCAGGCCACATAAAACAAGTCAATGACTACAACCACAGCACAGTTTTAGCCACAAAGAGACACTCACAAAAAACCAACACAGACCAACACACGCACATTTGCACAGAGAGGAATAGCACTAACAGAGGCACACACAGATCCACTAGCACAGCCATAGCTCCTGAGGAACCAGTGATCCCAGGGCGAGCGGCTGTGGTCTCTGCCAGCGAGTGTTAAGTTACCTCTGGGAAATCTCAGGCCAGCCAGCCCTATGAATGGCCTTTATCCCTGCATGCATACATCAAAGGAGAAGGTGGGGATTACAGACTATACGAGCCCATGTAGCCTCCTAACCAGATAACACATTTGTCCCTGTGTGCCCTCGTCAAAGGAGGTGTTCACTTCATAATCTCGGTTATGCATATAATTGCATGGACAAAACAAAAAAGCAAAACACGGTAAAGTCAGGGAACACTATAAAACTATTCAGGTTTAAAAGTAGTGTCAAAAACTAAGTTACCAAAGGTCTGAGATCCGGATGTATCAGGATGTACCCATTGTTTGTGATGGCAAATGCATATCCATGAATCCCTAACTAGAGACAAAGAGAGAAAGCCACATTACAGAAAGCACATTAATACAGTGATTATTTTTAAAGCAAAAGATCGCACCATATGTTTGGGGATGAGCTTCATCAACTCCTGCAGAGGAATGTCTGTTCCTACGACCCCCAACAGGATACCCTGGTTCTTCTGCATGAAGATGAAACACACAGACGCCCAACTTTAGAAATTGAGATAATGATCGTTTAGGACTTTAGATAATGATAATTTAAACTACACAATCTCCCACTTACTGTTTCATTCTTTGTGCTGAAGACAGGCATTGCCACTGTAGTCATTAGGCTTGGGCCTCCTTTGTCGTTCAACTGAAAGAAATAAGAATTAGCACTTTTAGAGAGAAATTGCTCCTCCTACCGCGAAAACTACATTACCGGTAATAGTGGTGGAAAAACTATTCATATATTACACTTAATCTTACTGATGCATTAACATTAAACCAGCAATATATTAATGGCCTCTTCAGGTGACGACAACGTTTACTACTTAATATATTGTAGGGTAATTTCATGTATAATTATGCATATTTTATAAACTGATTGTATGATTTTATGTAAAATACGAATCTACTGAATAAGCAGTAGATAATAGTATCTTATACATGTACATGAGCAAAAAACACAATATTTGCCTTTGAAATGTCAAGCAAATATATAAAGTAACAAGTAGAAATAAAACTAATATTTACTCTAGTGAAATGTACAGTATCTGAGTAAATTCTTAAAGTCTTGTTCTCATAATTTTTAATTAGAATTTCCACATAGAGGAGTAGTAGGAACAACAGCTTTAGCACTTGACAAAAACTACACCAAAACTAAAATCAGGAGGAGAAAAAAAAAAGACTGTTTACACAGAGATACAGATTTGTTTTGCACAAAAACATGTAAATGTATCAGCCAAATGAGGTTTTGTAGTATTACATGAGACACATGTACATGTGCTCCTGGTTACGGCCGTGACGATGAGCTTTGAGGCTCATGTGTGGCTCAGAAGAGGAGCTGAGGTCGGTTCTGGAGGATGAAAGCTGACATAACACATGAGCACCGTTAAAGTAGGTCTGCTATTCCCTCACCTCACGAGTGGACACATCTGAGTGTTTGTGCGTGTGTGTGTTTGAGGTTTATTTGTATAAGTTCATGCATATAAAGTAAACAAGTTATGAATAGTGGTTTATAAGTTCCATGACAAAATGAAGAATGGAGGGTCCCTAAATTCATCACAATATGCAATGGAAGCCAAACCTGGTCAAACCACACACACACACACACACACACACACAGGTAAACCCACCGGTCTCTCTCTCTCTCTCTCTCTCTCTCTCGGTCTTCCCTCCAATGTCAGTTTTATTATGGGCTTTAGGAGATAAAATGCAATGATCCACAGAATGATGAATGGTGTGTCTGTGGCTGAGATACAAGAGCACACACTCCAGAGGACAATCTCCCAACCCTTCTTTGTGTGTGTGTGTGTGTGTGTGTGCATCTGTGTTTTAGTATGTCCACGTTCACCGTCTCCATACTAGAGAGAAATACAATGAAAGGGAGGAGCTTCACCTCACCTTACACTTCCTAGGAAATGTGAAAGCATAATGTTGATAAGTAGGAACAATAATTACCTCTCTACTTTATACAATATGACTCAAATTTGCTGAATATAGTGGAAACCTATTATTCCCAGCCTGTGAACGTTTATAGCACAGCCCAGAACTGTTCTCTACATCAGCCAGTCAATTATTTTAAAAGACAACACATAAATTATGCTGCTGTGATCACGTGTGGATATTTACCTTATGAGCCTGGGAAAGCTGCAACAAAAGAAGAGACATATTAAAATTGAATTGTTCAGTGAATTAAAGTCTGCGCATTTTGCAGTGTCTTTGTGGACACAGATGTACATTGGGGAGAAGATCTGTTCAAATTAATGAAGCTCGTAATGTGGAATCGTTCCAGCAGCATGAAGAGTAATGACGAGAAAGCAGACACGTGTATGTGTGCATATACTATACAGTACTGGATTAAAACACCTTATAATATAGTGTAATGTACAAAGTAAGTTATATTATGAAAATGTACCAGTTATATAGTATGCTGTAGATTATTGTACTATACATAACATGCAGTGTCACATAAATACAAATGTATATTGGAGTAGCCTGGACAATCACAATAAGTCATTAAACAGCTTTACAGTAAAAGGCTGTGACGTACTTACCGCACTGTCCACGTAAGCTTCAGTCCACACTGTGTCATGCTCGTGATCAATAACCTTTGGGCGGCTCATAACGTGAAGGTACCTCATCACGTTCTCCTGAACGTCTGCTAAGGTGGAGATCTGACTGAAATATCCTGCAATAAAATGCATATATGAATCCAAAATGAGGCATATACATCGACACAGTCCCCAAAAGACCATTTAAAGCTATGGGCTCAGTTTGCTTAATGGTAGTGTCAGAAAAATGTATATGAGTGTAAAAAGAAAGCGTCATTATGCAAAATGCCCCCTGCCCTGTAGAGGCAAATGCCTGGAGCTATATTTCATATTCTTAGTCAGGATGCATCACCGTGTAGGCAACATGTTAAAGCTGGAGGCTGGTGAAGTTCATTTTAAAGCCCATTCATTGAGGATATGAAAAATGTACCAACAATGACACTGTGGCAGATCACAATGCACGTCCACACACCTCCCCTCCCTGAATGATGCTATAACTGCATATAAAATTATAAGGTTATTCAAGTGTATCACATCATAGTTTGTCGCTTGTGTTTTATATGTAAAATCTTAGAAAAGTGAATAGTGATTAAATTTCACTACAAAACAATAAAGCACAAAAAGTAGAAATACCTCAAAAGTGTAAGAACACACTTATTTAAATACATGAATACTCCTTCATAGCTGATGTTCCTGAAATTACTGGACTGTGCTGAACCATTTTGGAACAAGTTTCCAGTGGTTTAGCTTGAAGCGACACAAGATTCATTTGACTTCATGTCAGCTCCTGCTGTTGCTGACAATGGTTCATGTTAGACGTGTAAGGTTATTTCACAGCAGGAGTCTGTACAGGGAAGGAGGTTTGGGGCTTGTCTCTCCACAGTCACTCTGTGATCTGTTTTTCTGGCTGCGACATTGTCTTCCAGAGGGCACTCATCCTGAGCGCTGACGCCTGGGAGCCATCAGCAGCGAGCAGTCAAGGGAGAGACACTCTGACAGGAAGAGGGATTAGAGCTGGTTGACCTCTGACCCCCCCCAAATGCCACTTCGTTGCCTCTGGCAGAAAGAATCTGACCCAGCACATGCACATGCGTGCACACACACAAACAATACATAGCACACAAACGACATGGATACTCGCACATCCTCAAGCGATCATATTAGATCACAGAAACACCACACTGGGCCGTAGTCGGCGCTCCGATACTGAGCTGTCTTGGAAGGTGTTTATCAAAAAGGCTCAAACCTTTGTTGGCACAAGCCATCCATTTCAGGTTATCAGCAAACGCAGACTCTCGTCCAATCAAGTAAGGGAAAATCCGCACCTGTGCAGAGGACACATAGGTGTCGACAGTTTCAGAGGTGGAAGGATCAAAAAACACATGAAAAGATGTGGCTTCTCAGTATTTTATCTTCCTGTTCTGATTCTATCTCACGTGGGAGCATCAAATGTAGTATTTAGATTTTTATATCATTATAAGGAACCACAGGACATTTAGTTGATTTTCCATGTTTTCCTTTTCATTCTTGCAATTAATTTTTTAGTTGAGCTTTGGGCATGAGGGCTTGTTCCACTGTCCTTTTAAAAAACACTGCGTGACACTTGCCAAACCCGCATGGCTCATTGACTCCAGATGCTTTGCTAAGCATAAAGCATATAGGAAACACTGAATGGCTGCCACATAGGAGGCCCTGAGGGTGTATGGGGGGGTGGGGTACCCTGCCAAACACTGCCCTGTACCCTGCCAAACACTGCCAACACACATATGCTTGATAGGACTGAACAAAAGCCCCTGAGCTGTTGTTTTTATTGCACAGCAGTTTGTTTCCTTTCCGTTGCTTCTAGATCTTACAATGGGAGCTTAACAAAAGAGTTTAAATACAGTCTTGAGTCCAGGAAGAAGTGTGGCGAGAATAAATTACATGGGGGTCAAGGACTAGAGCCTTTGAGACTGAGCTGCTTGTGCATGCTCTGCCCTTGGTAGCGGTTAATTTCTCATGTTATCTTCCTCATGGAGGTAAATATTCCTCTGTTATGCGTCAACACATTGAAAAACATCATACTGACAATTTTACATTACAAAGTTATGAGTGGTGATGAAGTAGGAAACCAATTCTTCAGTATGTCAAGACGAGCCCCAGC
Source organism: Mastacembelus armatus (assembly GCF_900324485.2). Lineage (NCBI taxonomy): Eukaryota > Metazoa > Chordata > Actinopteri > Synbranchiformes > Mastacembelidae > Mastacembelus > Mastacembelus armatus. The sequence goes on from NC_046637.1 coordinate 28,603,541, forward strand.
TGGCATGTAGTATTAAAATGTACTGTACATTTATACCTGAAGCAAGAAAAGTGCATTGCAAGCAGAAAAGTATAACATTGAATATTAAGCACCATGTGGAACAGAACCAGAGACAGAAGGAAAGAGAGAGAGAGAGTGACAGAAAAGAGAAACTCACCTTTCTTTCTGGCCAGTTATACTTCTCAAAAACATCATCATACATTTCGGTTGCCCCATCTGTCACGAGCATTATGGCCTGGCTACAGACGCTGCCACGACCAGTTTGGTTAAACTGAAGAAACAGTGAAAACATTAAAAACCCAAAACACGTCTGTGTTGTTAAACAAACACTGCATAAACATATACAACAATGTCTGCTTCCACTCTGTACCGTGCCGTAAAGCCACCAGTCAATAAAATACAGATAATATCTTACTAAGAAAATAAACCCGATAAGTGCGGTACAATTTATTCTGATGCCAGAAGATGCATGGCAGTAATTAAGCGGTTTATTGACCTGTAACAGAGTGAATGTGGAGATGCAGTGACAGGATCACAGGCTGAAACCTGCTGCTGTTCTGATCATACAAGCCAAGTATAAGGCGGCCTTCACCACACTGACACCTTTTTGAGGATTTACAGAATTTGCCAGGGAGGAACTACATAAGTTTATTAATCTCTTAATATGAGTTTCCTCTTATTTGAACCAGAACCTCAACTTATTCTAATCTAAAGAAGCCTCCTATTTAGCCCGACCTCCAACCTGTTCTGTTCACATACCCGATAGAACCGTGCATGCTATTGTTGCTAATTTCTCCATCCTGTCACTGGATTTACATTTAGTTTAATAAATGATGTTTCTGTATCTCCACACTGACTCATCTAATTCCATGAACCAGAGAAAGAAGGTCCAGGTGGTGGGGGCAGTGGTCTAAGCAGGGACACCCAGACTTCCCTCTCTCTGGACACTTTCTCCAGCTCTTCCGGAGGGACACCGAGGCTTTCCCAGGCCAGCCGAGTCTTCCCCGGGGCCTCCTCCTCCCAGTGGGACATGCCCGGAACACCTCCCCTCCTTGGACCACCACCTTATCGTGGTGGAGGGGTTTGAGTGCCTGAATGATCCTAGGAGCTATGTCGTGGGGGGCTACATGCCCCTACTAGGGTCTCCTAAGGCAAACAAGTCCTAGGTGACGGGTCAGACTAAGAGCGGTTCAAAAAAGCCTGGACAGACAAACAAAGACCAAGGACCGTGACGTCTCCTGGCATGGCAGAGCCAGGGCCCCACCCTAGAGCCAGGCCTGGGGCTGGGGCTCACAGGCGGTCTTTCCCCATGGGGTCCAGCTGGGCAAAGCCCGATGTGGGCACGTCCTCCTCTGGACCTACCAACCGCAGGAGGAGCCGTAAGGGGCTGGTGTATTATATCAACAAATCAATAATTTGTTGATATAAATATTAAAAAATAAAAGACATTATCAATAACAGGGATCATTAAGATCAATCCTGTAGCTGTAGCTGCTTGAGAGCTAAATCTGTGACTCTGTTCTAAGAAGAATAATGTATTTCATGATGGCAAATTATTTTATGTCACAGTCCTGTGACTGTTTTGTTTCATCTCTCTGGGAGATGGTGCAGACAGTGTTTCAAGTGAAGTGAGTTTCATTTTGATCAGGTCGATGATAAGTTTTATTCAGATTCATTCACTGGGCAGTGGATTCCAGCAGGCTGCTGGCTACCTGATTACCATATTCATTGCAGTGCTTTAATTAATCTGACAAATGCACAGATAAAAGCTCTTTCAGCTTTGGCACCGTTGCCAAAGCTTGCCTGAAAATAGGGAGATAAAACGAGTACGGCGAGCTCCTGGCCTTATCTGCTTTGTGTTCCAATCAGCCACGTTATTAATCATTGGCATTAATTAGAGTCATTAATCACACTTCAGAATAGATGTGTCTGTGTTTGGAGGCCGGAACGGGGATAGCACTGGAGCGTTTCGACAGGCGACACACCTCCCAAATACTCACATTTGACTAGAGTGTACTACTTTCTCTGATTAGCTGCGAACATGCAGAGTGTTGAAAACTATTGTGGATGGTAGAACAAAAGCTTTTCCAACGTTCTGGTGAAGCTGAGCCCGTGAATTAATTTAGAACAAACTTTATTTGTAACAGCTGAGCACATGCATGAATTAATTATTTTTCTGTATGTCAAATGAATGAAAACATAAATCCTTTTGTGAAAGCGCACCAATACTCAACATTGTCATATAAAGTAAAGTAAAGAGCAATTAAGAATTTAGCTGATCTGATTTGTGACACATTATTTCAGTGCTATACAGACTGGGAAGGTTTATGTTTGAACAGCATCTCCATTAATGTGACGATCACTGAAACTTACGTCATTCAGGATCGTGAACGCTTCGGACAGAGCTTCCCCCAGCAGCCCGATCCCTTTGGCAAACAGCTTGTCCAGATGTTCACGAAAGTGCTGACAGATAATAATGAAAGTGAAAATGAACATTAATTACACAAATTCATCCCAGATATGATCCACATACATTCATTATGTGCACTCACGTCTTTGTTGGTTCTGTCGGCTCGGACCAGCGTGCCATTTAAACAAGGCTCCACGTAGTGAATCTCTTGATTATACTGAGGAAATATAAAAAGCATTTAGATGAGAAATGGAAAGGAACTCATTGTTTTTGTTATGTAAGACTGAGCTTCAGTTATTTCCATAGACATGTCTAAAATCTACGTAAGACTAGGCAGTTAACAATGGACAGACAAATAAACAAGACAGACACAAACAGAGTCAGTAAGAGTTTCATTTAAAGTAAATTTAAGTTTCATTTAAGAAAACCTACTGCAATGATGTTGAAGAAGTCGTCATCGCCCAGTGTGTCTAATATAGAGGAGACAGTCTGCCTGGCAATGGTCAGTCTCAGTCCTTTCATGCTTCCACTGACATCAACTAAGATAACAACATCTTTTGGAGACGTTGCTGCCTGGATGTACCTGTGAAGGAATAATGTGAAATCAAATATGTTCTTTACATATTATATGATGGCCAACTATGTTTTCATTGCTATGTAAAGACTTACCACTTCCGATTTCTGCAGTCAAAGCCGATGACACCATGTTCATCTGGATGCCACTTTACTCCTGGGGAGTAAATCAGAAAGTCAGTCGAGATAAAGAAGAGGAGAGAAAATGGCACAGTCGACAAACAAGAACATGAAGACACAATATGAAACATCTGTCGAATTAAGGTGCAAGCTCTTCACCCCTCAGTTGAGCCCACTGGCAGTAGACACAATGGCATTTTGTTGAAAATATGAAAGTAATTATATTTAAGACATTTTATTTTTAAAAGGAGGTCACCTACATAACTTATAGAGGTGTTTAAATCTGAAATCACTTCTATTTGAGACAAACAAAATATTATTCATAGCTGTAAATGCTTGGAGGATGGATCTGGTCATAAGCTCTGCTTTATAGACAAAAACCAACAACAATATTCAGTAAAATATTTTTTGTGTGTCCAAGGCCTGACAGTTTATTTCTGTGAGCCAAGGACAAGTTATTGTCCAAAACTATTAAAAATACATCATGAAACCATTGAATCACTGGGAAACATACAGTTTATCTTCAGCGTGCTGCAACCATAAATACCAGTGCACCAAAGGTGGAGTCATTTTCATCTGAAAATATGCAACAAACAAAGACAATACTATATGATTTACTCCTGTTTATTATGCTAAAAATTATAGTTCCCAGTTTCTTCTGGATGTAAAAGGATGTCATCAAACCCGGATACAGGACATCTCTGTAGTATGGATCCTATGGATCCTTATACACTGAACATACAGACTTTAATGTGTTTTACAGTATCATCAATTGTTCCTCATCTGGCTTCGCTCCAGCACTGCAGAGACTCGAGGGCCTGTTTCGTATCATTGCAACGGTCTGATAGGTTTGGCTGGATCTAGCAGCCATGTACTGTTCCTCGGTATGGCTGTAGATCATCACTGGCAAATGCTGATTAATTACAGTCTGTATATATGCATCCTCTCTGATGGTCTGTAAAATTACAACATTAGCTAAATTACCCTTTTAGTAATTCTAAATCATTTGCTCTGATCCTTTTTCCCCCTCACTAATTGCTGATGGCTCCCATGGGACCACCCTTTCTTTTCCCACCCACTCTCCATTGTTTTCATCATCTGAGGGATCTTACATTCATTTCCCAGAGACTTACTCTAACTTAACCATAATTATTACTTGCCTAACCCTAACCCCTAACCTCAACCTTAAACCAGACTGTCAACCATTGGTCCTCACAGTGTCTCGATACATACAAATATAAGGACAGACTGACCCAGTGACTTCACTTACCAGGATACTGCCTGAAGAAACCCTTGGCACTCCCAAAGTACTGCCAGATGAGTGTGGGGTCTTTTTCAAAATTCTCTACAAATACTTTATTCAAGGCCTCGGACCAGTAAACCCCATTCACTATGTCAGGGTCTGGGGTGGGGGGGGGGGGGTGTGGAGGGGGAGGAAACAGAGAGGGAAGACAGAGAGACAAGTAAATTAAATAGTGATAATGGTAACCATCCTGGTCATTGCCACCGAGCGCACGGTTGACCTTTGTCCCTTATTGATTCCCCTGAAGGAGACACAATGACTGTGACTAAATCAAGGCCTCCCCTCCTTCCCCAGGATCAGCCTCCTTTTGTGCTGTGAACAGAGACTTACGGGGAGTCCGTTACAGCAAACAAAAGCAGCCCGGGTGACACAGGGAGAGGTGGCGCACTCTGTTATACAACGAGAGGTGACTTGAGCAGTTACCATGTGATCAACATCTTTTCCTGTCTGCAGCTGCTTTCTGATTAAGTCTGGGCTGCTATTGATCCTCCAAATCCACATCTCTGAGACTGTGGAACTGATAAAGCTTGTACCATCTCATTTTCACCACTTCTTTTGCTCTCTCCGTGTTCTTCAGCTCACAGTTGGTTAATAAATCTTCCTGTCTTCTGGCTGGCCATGGCTGTTCCCTTACCTTTATTGTACATGTTGGTGGGCACCTGCACCACACTGAGGCTTAGGTTGACTGACAGGTTATTGAAATGGTCGTTGGGCTCCAGGATGAACTCTCCACCCAGCTCCACATTATTGCCCTCCTCATCCACTTCATTGATCAGCACAGCGTTGAAGTACTCGTACTAGAGAGAAGAGTGAAGAAGTAATATGTTAATTTCACTGCAACTACAACAAATAAACGAAACAGACGCCTGCAGAGGCAGTTAATGACAAAACAAACCATGTTGTTTTAGCGCCAACTCAAAACAATAATTACAGTATTCATATTAATACATTAGGGCTAGGTTCACACTGTTAATCCTTAAATAGACTCACTTTTATACAATCAGCATTTTTTCTTGATGTAATCATTTTTCTGTCACTGCTGTCCATTCAAACATCCCTTCACAACATGTTATGACAGGCAAAATCCACACTCCTTGATCTGTATGGTAATGCATGTTCAGTCTGCACCTGTCCCTGGATTATTGACTCTGAGATAGAAACAAATATCAAATAAAGTTAAATAAAGAGAATCAAACAAAGCAACACTGAGTAGGTGTCCCAATTAAAGTGGTTAAAATATATGATGCATTGTTTCTCGTTCAGCTACTCAGGGTTCAGTGTCTTACTCAAAGACACTGTGACGTGGATGGCATGAAACAGAGAACAGACCACAGCAGTATTAACCCTCACTGGTCACTAATGTCTATGAAGGCCCTCGACTTGCACAGTGACCTCCATGATTGCCAGTGAAAAGTGACACCCAATGGCTTGTCCTGTCCTTCACCGCTGCTGCTGCTGCAGAAGAAAGACTCCCTCATTGTTCCCGAGCAGCCTCGTGGCCTCCGGTCCTTTCTGCCTGCACTGAGAGTGTAGGAGGGAGGGAAAGGAGGAGGAGAGATGGGTGATGGACTCTACAGCATCACACTCGGGGAAGGCCGCGCGGGCATCGCCATCAAGCAGCCCCTGACAGCTCATACCACGCCTGAGCAGCTCTCTGACGAGCTGCGGCGAGGCGGAGGGGGGACAGAGTTGTGGGGGAGAGAAATGTGCACCCTCAGCAGAACTAATAGTGCTGTAAAGAGACACGTTAACCGCCAGGGTTATTACTGCAGAGCAGGCCATGGGACACTGCAGCTCTCCGAGACACCCCACTGACTCTTACACCACTGCAGTTAACTGTAGGGCCTACTGCAGAGATATACTCTCCATTAAAAACTGCTGGGCCTTACTGTATGATAACCAGGCTCCGATATCTGCAGATGTAGGCTTCATCCTGCACTGTGTAGGTTTCACAAGCCATATACTGCACAACAACAGCTCCAGGGAAGCAAACATGTTCTGAAGCCATTTGACTAATCAAATGTTCATCAAAGGCCTCCTGTAAACAGTACGATCGATAACACACATAATCGAGAGCAATACTGAAAATGTTTTTATTCAGTAACATAATTTTGTCACAGTGTTTCAACTGAAACACTAATTTAATGACAGCAGCAAACTATTAAAATTTCCTTTTCTAATGGTGAAAATATTTTTAGGCCTAAAGGTTTTGTTTTGTTTTTTTAGAAAATCTGTTGGTTCACTTTCTCATCTATATTATGAGCAAAACTACACGATTTATTTTATCATTCAAAAACACAATTCTTTATAAGCAAAAAAAAAAAAAAAAAAACATTTTTAGCTCTCAAAATCAGTTTATGCTTGTTTTTTGGCCACATCCACACTAAAAGTTTTAAGCAAAAGCTCCGTCATTAGAAACTAAACCATGAGACATTACAAACAATGCATTTCTGAACCAAGAGCCAAATTTCTGTTGCAGAGCTGATCTGCACTGACTCTTGGGTCAATACAAAACACCGACTGTCCTGACATGGAGCAGCAGAGATAAGAGCAGCAGGCTTATCTCACAGTGGTCAGTGAAATGGTGCGTGAAAAATGTGCAGTGTCAGAGGAGGCGAGGTTCCTAAATGATGCCACTAGGAGTAATATCATGACATCACATAATTATCGCAGGGGGTTATTGAATTTTCCTCATTATTTTTTATAGCCTTTAAGATAAAATGTGCATGTGATAGCCTGTGGTGTGCGATAACCATCAATAGCTCGAATACAAATGTTAAAAACAGCTTTCATCTCTCAACTGTGTGGGCCAGTTTTACTGTAAGAATGAATTTTTCATATATATGATGCATAAAATCACAGTAGAAAAGAAAAAATCAAAGAAAAAAATCTCTGACAAATATTTTAAAACGTTTAGTCAGGACTCATTTTATATGTGTTGTATACAAGTGTATATTTTCTGGGTTCTGGTTTAAGATGAAGCTCTCTAACATAAAACAATGTTTTCTGGAAAAGATGGAAAGCTTAATTTCTTAAATGTATTTTAATCATGATGAATAAATAAGTACAATCCCTCAGTTAAATGTGTTTTTATAAGTAAAATGTCAGGCTACTGATACAGAGTAGTATAAAGCTGCTAGTGGTATTTTTGGTAGCATCCACCTGTCTTGTTATGTGAACAGCACTGAAACGGGCAAAGAACAAGCTGATGGAAATGTGTTCTTATGATGTAAATGCTTCTATTAACTGTAAAGTACTGCCGTTATTTTAGTGTTTTGTTGCTCCAGTGGGTTTCCAATCTAGAGTCAGGAAAGTGAAACAATGCGCCGCGCAAAAGAGTTTCATTTATCTTTGTCCACTGGACAGAGAGAGAGAGAGAGAGAGAGAGAGAGCAGTAATAAATGGCAAAAACACTGCATTCCCTCTGCAGAGACTGAGGAAGCTCAGTGCGCCCTGGAAATCCGCAATGAGGGAGCCGCTATAATGGCATGATTCGAGCACATGAGCACATCCTGTGAAATATAATTAAAATTAGAAGAAACCCAAGCCAGCTCCTGTCCTCCATTTGCTCTCTGCGTTAGTTTGCTCTGGGAAACACCTGTGCTTCATTCACAGTATTTACCGCACGGCACAAAGTGCACACAGTGGCTGCGCTTTGGCCTAATGTTCTTTAACACTGCGCTTCTGGCTGCAGGTTTTCATTTTGGATACTGTACATAAAACTATGGCTCCAGGGGCTGGAAACATTCAGGCTGAGTTATGTCTGTGTGGGGCTGCAGCCTTTAATGTGTGCGCCACTGCTTATCAAAGGGTGAGGGTTATGTATCGGCCCGCTGACAGGACATCAGTGTGAAGGACGATGCCAACGCAATTAAAGACTATAGGGCCCGTTACTCTTCGCTCACCTTGCACCCGCTCCTCCCCAGCCCAAATGAAAAGGACTCATCCTGGTCTTACACAATGACACGTCAGATTTTGTTCCAATTATCAGTATGCCCCGCTTTTCTTTTCTTTTGTCTGGGACAAACCTCACCTGCAGGTCGGGATTATCCTCATGCTGATGGTGCGCTTCTTCCGCCGCCTCCACCAGCCGCTGAGAGGAGGGAAAACTGGTTATTAGGAGCAGAGCTATTACAGGCAATGGGCTACAGTATGTTTAAAGGCATATAAACGGCCCATTCCTATTTAATGTATATAGCCTAAACTGCAAATGTTTGCTACGACAATTTGTATAATTGTGTCTTAAAGGATTTCCAACTTTACGCAGAGCCTCCAGGAAGTTTTTGCAGTCTGCCGCATTTCGAAGACCAGCACGAATTGATTCATTTAAAATAAACTCAGTAAAAGGATATGATTCCAAGATTGGGGCCTAAATAGTCTTTTGCTTTTGGCATCACTTACAGTGATTCTAAGTGCAAAAATATGCCTAAAATGTGGGGCGCTACTGTGAAGTGGAGCTGTGAGGTGATTGATGGGTCGATGCAGGATTTCATGCCATGCACCAAAAAGCACCAACAGCTTCTGTAATAATATCTCGATTTCTGAAAATGTGCTTGGCTCGGTGTTTCCGGGGAAATGCCACCTCACTGCAGTCACTCTGGCCTTCGGAGCCAACCAGATAATTAACATCTGTCACACGTGTCAAAATAACTGCTATATAAACACAACTGAGGCTGTGGTGGCCAAATTCAATTGACCTCATAGTGACTTCTCATGTCCTCAGCAGCTGGCAAATAAAAAACATGATGAAATAAATACATTTATTTCCAACTCTCGTTTTTCAGTCCTTTGAGGTCGCTGTGTCATTTCAAACTGCTTTTCCAGCATATTACATGACATTTCTGCTGGTGTAGGCTTCTGACCTTTTTTTTATCCTTTAATTATTATTTTTTCATATTTTTTTCAAATGCCAAATTTATGACTTGTATGTTTTGTAACATAAAAACCACTAATGTGTTGATGCATCACACATGTTTAAATGTGGATTATTTAATTAAACATTTTCTTAGGCTAAGTGTAATTTATAGGCCTAATTGTTCTGAATTGTCGCACATGTGGCATCAGGCGCAGGAGATAAACCTTATCATTTCCCAGCAGTCTGTGCAAGGTGCAGCATTAAAATGGGTACAAGCTCCTTTGTGCTGCTGCTGTGGGTCTGTAATAAACTACATCCAGGACCAAGCAAACCTTACATAATGGCAGTAAGGACAGATTTGATCTTTAAACGCCGAACAATAGACTGTTTTGCCAGATGTGACAAATCTGTTCAGTTTATGAACTGTACAAAAATTACATAAGTAGGGTTGGGATGGAGGCCTGAACCTTATGTCTGACTTTGTAAAGAACTGCCCACAGTTAATATTTTCCTCAGACCTGTCCTGAACATTTGAACACCTTCTCCTAAGCTTCAAATAACAGTGTTTCTTCCTTCCTTTCTTCCTAGCTCTAAATGTGTTAATAAAATGTGTAATTTTTTCTACATCCCACATTGGATGTAGAATTGGCAATTAAAAATAATGTTAAACTCAAGAAAATGCTACATATTTTTTAATACATGTTCTCACTGTTTGTGAACCAAGCGTCACTAAATGTTATCAGATGAGTTTACCTGAAATGGTCAGATAACAAAACCAAAGGCACAATGCCTAAGTTTCATAAGTGGGTGCGCTGCTGTTTCCTCTAGTGCAAAGCAGCACATCATTAAACAAAACACAACCACTAGTAGCTACTGCATCATTTTGATGAGGAGATGATGCTTCCATGAGAAAAAGAAATACAGGCCACAATCTCTCCCATCACCACTCTAATAATTTACATACAGTACATCCCTCATTGCCCAGAAGAAAACAAAACAAACAAATGAATAAATAAAAACCAAATAAAATGCTCTGATTTAAAACAAACCACACCTACCCTGGTGGCCTCAGCTTTCCTCCGGAACATTTCTTCCATCTTCACAGCCAGGTTTTTGACCAGTTTCACACCATCAATTTCTTCCACTCTGACTGACTTTTCAAATTCTTTATATTTCTGAAAATAACCAGAAACAAACCTGTTGACAAGATACAACAATAAGTCTTACGACACAGACAGTAGGAAAACATCCTGGAAGCATGAGCTCATGTGGTTGAGTAGCAATTTAATCACTAGGTGCTTTCAAAGTTCCTCTTAGCACCTATAAGATCAGAGAAACAGAAAACATTGAGATAATTGTTTTGTTCCGTCTGTTTGTTCTGCAGCATTTTGGAGGGCTATCATTTTTTTTACCACATCCACTCTGGAGTGGTGGGAGTTGTCAAACAAGGCTTGTAAGCCTTCACATGTTGGCTGACAAGCTACATGCAGCCTTTCTCTGATGAACGGCTGATAAAATCCATGCTGCGACACAAAATGATTGATAGTCTTTATCTGGTCACAGTCATTGGCTGCACATGCTGCTTCTTTGTCTCTGATTGGCTGGAGATAGCCATGTTGGGTGGCCAGGGGCGGGGCTGGATCCAAAGGCTATGCATGGTAAGAGGGTAATTGAAATGGAGTCAAAGCACAGGAGAAAGATAATAACTTGTCAAGCTCGGCCGATTCTGGGTAATGAACTACACCTCACATAATGCTGATTCTGCTGGTTGCACAGGACCTCCAGTGATACAGAACAAAGCCCGCCACAGCACGAGGAATATAACATTACATAATCCCACACCTGCCTGAGCACACACTCACCCCAATAGAAACAAAAGCCTGATCCTCACACAGTGTCCATTCAGCCACATTGCACACACTTCTTATAACCTTATCTAAAAATAAACATAAGCCAGGCTTGTAGCCCACATTACACATTGTGTGGGCTCAAAGAAAAACACACACGCATACACACACACACACACACACACACACACAACCAGTACGTGAGGCGACAAATAACCTCATGAAAGGAAGAGTGTAGGCTACCAGTGGAGCAGAACAGTTCATTTCACGCCTGTCCTCCTCGCCTCAGCACCCCGAGTTCCCGATCCTCCCACCTCCTCCTCACTCACACTCCTCCAGACATCAAGTGGAGGTGAAGCCCCATCCATCAGAACCACTGATCATCATCATGGCTATTGATTAAAGTAATGCCCAATGCAGAAGTGGGGCCTGCCTGCCTGCCGGGAGCCTGAAGTACTTCAGTGTTTCCCCATTTTGCAGAAATCTTTCTAAAATCGGGTAATTCACAATAAGCAGCTAATGATCAGCCTTAATGATCGGCCCCTAACGACCCGTCAGTTCCCTCACAGCTCGCTGCTTTGTGCTGACTGGTTCGGCACAGCTCTCTCCAGACACGCCTCCATGAGCAGGGACTCGAGCAAAGTGCATACACACAAAAAGCAGCAAATGTTTTGTACAAACATGAAAAACATATTTGATAACAAATGGAATTATTCTGCTTCCACCGTACATTTAAATTTTATTTGTAAAACTGTCACCTCAGGGCAAGGAGGTCCTAGGTTTGGACCCTGGAGCCGCTTTCTAAATGCGGTTTGCACACTCTCTCCATATTTGCGTGGTCCTCTGGGTGCTCCGCTTTCTTCCCACACTCCAAGACATGCAGCGGAGCTTTTAGTATTAATCCTGCTATTGCCCTTGACTGAGGTAGTGCCCTCAGAACTGGAGTTGGTCCCCGGACGGGGCGCTGTGATGGCCCAAAGCTCCTAAAATAGGAAGGATAGGTTAAATGTAGAGGATTTAAGACAGGAATTCATGGAGTAACTTATCTTACAGGAGGGAAGGAAAGAGTTAGTACAGAGATCACAGTGTCACAAATGAGACTGGTCTACAGGCTTTAAAACATAACTAAAAGAGCTGTACACTGAGTTACCACAAGAATAGAAACCACTGTAGACTGTCGTGGTCATTTTTGAGGTTGTCGTTTGTGGTGTTTTTGCATAACATTGCATCACTAAAAGGTTTTGCTCTTTAAATATAGTGCAGTTCAGCCTGACAACAGCTTCTCCCCATACAACTCGCTATCGGCTGAAGTGGAAACACTGAAACTGGACAGTTTAGGTGATGTTGGCAGAGTTACTGTTATAAATGTTCCACCTGACGAGGGAACAAGAGTTTTACTTGCTGAGTGCACAGAAAAGAGACTTGAGATATTTTAGTCTATAATGTTGTAGGAAAGCTGTTTGGCTGTAACCTAATGTGCATAGAGACCTTAGCTTGTTCTACTGTTGCAAAGCCATGATGTTTGGCCAAGATTCACACATCAGATCATTATTTCTAATCGTAGTGAAGAATTAAGAAGTTAGGACAATACCTCAGGCTGTGTTTTGGAGAAACATGTATAAATACACAAATTTCCATGATGCAACCATAACAGCCTGTTATGCTTTGGTTAAAGTATTTCACGTGGTTAAGTATCTTACAGTCTATTGAAACAAATAGATGTATCAAACTTTCATCCAGAGTGAATGTGGGGCCACTAAAATATATAATAATACTAACTTTATGTGCTCATTTTATATTTTTATGGCTTGTGCAGTTTGTGTCCATGTTTTTATCGTTTTGTCCATCTCCTCTGCAGAAAACGAGGGGTAATGACTTCATTAGGCTTTAATGCGTTTTAAGAAGCCAAAGGGTGTGAATGTAACATGTGCACAACAAGTACCTTTACACATTTATATATACATTTATCATCGGCAAAACAGCCTTAAACTACATTGTATTCATGCTATTTATTTCCTGTATTTTAACTTATTGCAGCAAATGAACTGCACAGGAGTGTGTGCTGTATGCACACTAACCATGGACACACGCTACACTGCAGTGCAGTCATTCAACATTAACACAGAGAAGCTCCACCTCCAGCTCTTTACTGTACAGTCTCTGCTCTGTTCCTATTTAAGAGAAAAGGACAATTTGCCGTTTATTCACCTGAATCGACGCTGACCACCTTTTTCCACCTGTGCGCACAGAGCACACCTCTGCCATCAAGTGGTCAAAAAGTTAAATATACTGCACCAGATCATTGCTAATTCTCTGCGGTCTTCCCTTTGTCACCATATGCAACACCCAGCCTGCTACTGAACCCAAACACACACTTATTGAATTTGTCTCATCGTTGCATTCATATCCAGCGGTTTACGCTCTTGACTGCAGAGATGAGAGGAGAGAGGAATCAGAGCTATGGTTAATGAGCTGTATCAAATACAAACACACATGTGCATGGACACACACACACACACACACACATATGCGCAAACACACCTGAGTCTCCTCTAAAATAACGCATCAGCATTCAGCTGAGACACCAAAATGTCTCTGCAGCCACTGGAGAGGCAGTATGTCTTTACAGGGCATAATGTGTGCAGCTACGTGACCATCAGACAAAGAGAAACAGCATTTGTGTTCACATAAGACTGTAAATAAAGAGAATACCTTTTGCAGTAATTGGGATCCAGAATATTTAGCAGAAATGGATTTAATTTCTCCACCAAAAGCTGATGCCCAGAGCTTTACACTGAAATAAAAAAATACAAAAGACAAAACCAATTACAGAGAAAGCTAATAGACTGAATTCAGTGAAAACATGTCACTATCCAAATTTAAATGTGGTTTTACAAAGAACACATTCGATCTAAGCATCAATCTGTTGTCACCTTCTCCCAACCAAATAGTCATTGTCCTCTTCCCACCCCATTAGCTTTTAAACCCATTTTATCTCTTCTCATTTTTTTCTGACTTATTTTCTGACAAAATTAATTAAAAAAAGGTGTCACAGCCCAGTGGTTCTGACCTTCACTCTCTGACAGATGATTGCTGCTAATTTCGATGAGCTATACTATAGTTGCTGGAGTTGCTGCTGTTAAACTGTAAAGGACTTTAAGTGTGGCAGTAAAGTTCAGCACCTTAAATCTAAGACAAAGGGGCCTGAATCTGAAAAAATATATATTCTAGCATTTAAAAAAATAATGGCTTTGTAGTGAAGTGTTGCAGATGAGCTGTTGTCATCTATGAAACCAACTTCGCCAAGAGATGCTTCTTACAAAAGGTGTTCCTGAAAAGATTTCTCAAAATGGAAAAATTTAATTTCAGCTGATTTTCTGTTGTTTAGTAAACCTTTCTGGATTTTTGATATTCCAATGTGAGATTAAAAAAAACTCACACTGCAGGAAAATGTCTTTTTACATATGAGTTTAAAGGTGCGCAATACACCTTTTAAAACCTTATTTTAGGAAATGAGTTCCTGCACAGAGTTTAAGAAGATATAACACTGGATAAATACTGGAATATTAATTTATAAATTTGATTTTTGGGAGATTTTTCCAGAATCTTGTTAAACCTACAAAAAGGTTTTCCTGGTAAAAGGTTGCAATTCACCAAATCTCCAAATTCACAGCAGTTACAAGCTGAGTTGAAGATCAAACTCATTCTCAATATTTATTTTCAGAAAGTGTGAGCCTCTTACTATAGTGCACATATTTGAAAATGATGTGTTTACACCTATGACGGCCTGCAATGTTATGATTGAGAATTTATACTGCAAAGTATGTGTAAAACAAATCAACTAATTGTGTGGACTGATTTTCATCAGCTTTAATTATTATACATTTGGAAAGAAAAAATGTGATGATAAAGGGTACAGCTGAAAAATAAATAACCCCTCAAAAGATGTTTATCTTTTTCATGTAGAAGTGAAGCCAACATGCCCAACATTTATTATTTCCAACTGACTGATAACACATACACTGCTACTGTTAATTGTCTGATTGCATATAAGGTAATTACATAACAAATTAAGATAAAACAAGAGAGTTAGAGCTGCAGGTTTTACCTCTTTGTAAACAAACTCTACTTTGAATTTCTCAAAATCCTGTGACTTTTTAAATCATTCTGATTATTTTAGAAATCTCATGTTTCCTCGCACCAGTTTTAGTCTCTAACAGGAAGCCTGGAGTTAAACCATGGCCTGATGGCTGCAGTTAAACTAAACTCAGGAAGAAGGGAAACAACCAAGGTGAACAAAAACTATTTACTGTTTCATTTTAAATGAAATGGTCATAAATGAATTTTGATCTAAACACACACACACACACACACACACACACGCACACACACGCACACCTCGCACGCACGCACGCACGCACGCACACACACACACACACACACACACACACACTTCTGAAGGCAGTGATAAACCATCATTTTAGTGATTTCCATGCGACAACAAAGTTACAGAGCAGCTTCTCACTTACACTGACAGAGGGATCCCTTGCTGGGACCCCGACACTTCCACCAGGTTCAAGCCGACAAAGATCCACAGCAGAAGGACGCTGGTGCTGCACGCGTCCAGGATTCTCCGGTGTCCCTGCATCGTCAACTCTGGTTTTAAAATATCCACAGTTAAATCCCGTGCCAGCCCCGTGCTGGACTTCTGGATCCTGGTGCGCCTTCTCCAGCACGTACCCTACTGTATTTGATCAGAGAGAGAGAGGGAGAGAGAGAGAGCATTACCCTCCAGCCTCCATCCTCTGCTCCGCCTGTCTTCCTCTGAAAAGGGAAAACCCCTCAATGGGCTTTACGGATCTTTTATACCTGGACACGCGTTGCAGACAACTAAGAATGATTTCGACAGAATATGGTTTCTGGAGGGATTCGGTCATTTCTCTGCACAAAAGAGCCGCATAGACATTTGTATCGCCCACAAAGCTACAGGAGACAAATAAGAATCTTCTGCCAAACACTGAACTTTCGTGACTTCTACCTTGTCAGGAATCAGCATCTAAAGTTCTTGCGTTTAACGCTGACGCTGCATAATTGCATGACTGTACATGGCTGATGCAGGCAGCTGGATTGTCTCTACTCTTCTTGCTGCACGACTTAAGATTTGCAGGCGTGCGTTTTTCCCGTAAATGTGAATAAGCATGGCATAAGTCTACTGCAGACCAGACGTGTTTCAAATAAGAAGCACTGAAATGTGTTCAAAGGGAGATTTCTGTCTCAGCGGGCGATAATGAGGCTGCAGATGTTTGATGGAGGCTTCCGCACCGCCAGCAGAACAACATATCGTGGGTTTGGGTTTGGGAAGACGCGCTGTCGATGGTCACACGAATTCACGAAACAAAAATCAACTAATAAAAGAGAGAGGCACCTGAGTGAATAAATCATGGCGCAACATAACTATGCGCTTTGTTCTGTGGTTGGCTGAAGTCTAATAATTAATCACTTTGCATAATGAGGTTATGCACCTCAGATTATTATTTCAGGAGTCAAGCTGCAGTGAATTTGCGCCTCTGCGTTAGAAAACAACTACTAACCTGCTCGCACATATGAACACATAAAGTTTTGGTTTGCGCACTATTCCATAAAATACAGCCTGAGGATGTAACAGTCGCCTGGACTCTAAACGCTGATTAGGAAGCGATAATGATGTCAAGGCAGGAGGCGGGTTGATGCACTACCCCTCCCGTGCCATCACCACCACAGGAGCCCCGTTTCCACTTGAGGCTTTTATTAGTTTAGTAATTGCATCGTACATCAAAGTTGTGAAGAGCCTGTACTGTCTGGGACGTGCCGATAAGGCGCCTGCATGTCGGATGACGGACAGTATCATCCAGTCTCTCCTCTGACCGGCACCGACTCCCGGGATGCTTTAATTAACTATCGATGGAAAACAAAAGCATTTCAGTGTCACAAAAGAAAAGTCCTTTAGCTAAAGTCCTGCTGAAGTGGTTTTGAGGAAGTAAGACCATGAGGCAAAGCGAATCCTCCTATTGATTGAATTTAACCTGGACTGCACCACAGAGCAGCAGGTCAAATTAAATCATCATTAGTCCGCTAGAGGAAAAAATAGTGAAGTTTAACAGAGTAAAATTGTTTAATAAATTCAAAAAGCAAAATTATATCTGAAACGTCCAAAAAAAAGCCTTGAGTGTCGTGGTTAATGCGCAGATAATGAGGTGATCTGTATTTTCAAATGAATCAAATTAAATGTAACGCCCTGGACATAAACCTGTGGTCATTTATGTCTTGATTTGATTGGACATAAACCTCTTAGAAGGTTACACACCGGACACCTGTTGTCTTGTTAAACCTCCAACACTCACAGTGCTATATATATTCACTTCATATAATCTCATAGTGAACACAAGCCCCTATCGTCATGTTGACCTTTACTTCCGTTACTGTTGTTTTTCAGAGGTCAGGTTGTTTTCAGGCTTGTCACTCGGTGTTTGGTAACATGTTTAGCAGAGGATTATTCATAGCACATGCTAGTGATCCGGAGTCCAGACAGCAAATGACATTGTGTGCATAAATAAAACCCTGTCACTACGCCGTTTCTGGAAAATCAGTGGGTTTAATGGGATTGTGCTGCAGGGACAGGTCATCTTAAACTGGCCTACAGAAAACACAGTCATATTTAAGGTAAAAACTACTCACACACATTTGGAGTAAAAGTTGAGGATGATGTTTTAATTCATATGCGGTGCTGATAATGTATTTATATATTTTCTTATAACACTGCACAATTTATATTTTTTTTGTCATTTGAATCCCTGGTTTGTCTAAGATAAGGTACAGGATGTAGGTGTGGCTTGTGAAGCTAGCTTTAAGCACTAACAGGCTCAAATAATTCAACTTGTAAGTTTTTCTCCATATCTGTGCTGAAAATAAATATCTTACCAAGGTGGATGGTCACAGTCAGTACTCCACCACTGATGGACAGAGAGACTTGGAAAATGAGGGAAAGAAACAGTGATATTATATTATATATATTATATATATTATTACTGTAGGGACAGCATGTTATGACATCTCCTAATCCAGCCGTCTCTTTATCCCTCTCTGAGCTAGGAGTGGTCTGAGCTTATTTTCTTGCCCATGCTGAGCCAAGTGATCTCTGTGAGCAGTCGCCCTGTTTAAGTGCCTTCACAATTAAGCGAGAGGTGAGGGATCAAGGATCATCATTCAGAGCCTCTGAATGATGATCCTGAGCTCTGTTCAGTCCAGATCTAGAGGATTTATCTTTGACTTCAGGTGTCTCAGCTGTCACACTCAAATGGTGAGATACTGAACATCTACAAGCTTCAGGACAAGCAGAAACTACAGTATCCGACCACTTTTTAAAACTTTGCATCCATGCAAATGCTTCCTTATACATGGGCCCACAGGTGGAGCCCCCTCTGTCCCGCACTGGCTTCATCATTCTGTCCATCATTATGGCAATTTTCACGGGTCCAGCCGTCATACTCAACAGTACAGTGATTATTGTGTCCCTAATGTACAAGCAGCTGAGGCAGCCGCTCAACTACGCCCTGGTGAACATGGCTGTGGCTGACCTGGGCACAGCCATGACCGGAGGGGTGCTGTCTGTGGTCAACAATGCCCAGAGGTATTTCTCCTTTGGAAGGACAGGCTGCGTGACGGAGAGCTTTGCAGTGTCCTTGTTTGGTAAGTGGAACGTGGAACTTGGATTAAATGATTTTAAACACAAATATATGTGATGAATCATTTAGTCTCCATTAAATTTCACAGTCATTTTAGTTTAGCAAAAAGAGAATTATTTTCATCATTGTGCCAACATAAATGTTTTCATACTACAACAATGATTTACATTTTATCAATGGTCTGCAGGCATCTCATCTCTCTGTACAGTTGCTCTCATCGCAGTGGAGCGGATGTTTGTTACGTGTAAGCTACTGGGGCATTTTACCTTTGAAAAGGTAAAAAAGGAGCAAAAAAAAGGAGCATCCTGTGCAAAGCTAATGTGGACACTACATCGGGTGAGCATTTAAAGATTTGCTTGGGCATAAATAACACATTATACTTCATATTTCGACTCCACTAGACTTCAGCAGGAACTATTAGGCTATGCTTTTGAACTATTCTACATTTATCTGACAGTTTAGTTACTAGTTTTACATACACTCATAAAAGACAGTGCTTTGTTTTAGATTAAACCTCTGGTTCCCAACCCTGTGACCCTTTAGAGGGGCCCAGTAAGTGGGAACCATTGGACTAAACTGGAAAAAAAGTAGTTTTCATCTACAAGAATAAAATGTTATAATCAATATAGGTATCAAATCTAATAATGTAACATTTGCAGAGGTTATTTCTGCAGCATGACTGGTTCATACGTTTGTGATAATAACGTCTACTTTTACTTAAAGAGGATTTTGAATGTAGGGACTTTTCCTTGTATTTCTACAGTGTTATTTTTCTGCTTTGTCATTTTGCATTAATTTTTGGGTAGGCATGCTTTGCATACAGGAGATGTTAAGAGTCAGGACATGCAACACTGGTCTCCTGTCAGCATGAAAAGTGGGACTTTGCAGTTATGTGCTATGCATACACCATTGGCCCCACCTTATTTTCATTTTTTTATTACAGGTATCCAAGATGGCCTGTTTGGAAGGTGGTGCAGTAGCTAAAGGAGAGAGGAAGGTGGCATCCATGATGGTCCTGACATTTCTGACAAGTTGGCTGCCTTACACTGGCCTGGCCATGCTGGTGGTCTACAACCCTGATGTAGAGATACACCCCCTGGTGTGCACAGTGCCTATTTAGCTGGCCAAGAGCAGCACTGTGTATAACCCTATCATCTACCTCAACAGACAGGTGCTGTAATGCCAAACACACTGTTTGTGGTTGTCAATACACTTAAATGTGCCAAAAGCTGTTTGATTATGCTTCACATTTGAAAAGTCACCATTTTAAGTTGGGGTGTTTTTTCTCAGTTTCACCGTTGGCAGCCTCAGCATGAAGGGTGCGTTTGTTTTAAGTCCAGTGTAGCACGACTGGGTAATGGAGTCTTAAACCTGGTGATGCAGTGGAAACACAGGTGTAAAGAATATGATTGTTCTTGTGGTATAAATCCAGTTTACCAACACTGGAAACAAAACTTTGTGAGAGTAGTCACAAGTTTGACTCCCAACTCTTCCAGTTAGGTCCACAGGCTGTGTTTAGATTTTTTGCATATCTTAGCAGAATCTGAATCGCCTCTACAACCAGTTTCCAGCTGTTTTTGGTTCCTTTGTTCCATGCAGACTTTGATGCTTAGCCCAAATCCACCCTGTCCATGCTGTACGCGCCCCACACAACGGGCTGCCTGCGCATGCTTTGCTAGGATGGTTATAACAGGCTCTATACAAGGCCACAGTGAGGGTTAGTGGTGCTCCCAGCCAAAGCAGCCTCTTCAGCTTCCCACCTCTTAAATACTGTAGTACATCATACACCGTCAGGGGCCACAGCGATTATGGCAGCAGACCAAACTGCAGGCACCACAGACTGAGTATGCCTGCAAGTGCTGGCATTTCTATACGCTTACTGCCATTTACTACCATCTGTCTCAGGCCCTGGATCTGCTCTTTATCACTGAGAGCTGCATCATTCTGCCTGCCTCAACTTCTAACTAGCTTCTCTGTTGAAATTGCCTGCTCATGTATAAAAAACATTTTATTTCAACACTTTTATTGCTGTATTGCCCATTGATTTTTCTGGCTTCGTCCTACCTCACTTTAAATTAGTGTTCAACTTATCTAACAGCCATTTGGTACATGTTGGTATCAATAGTTGCCGTTTCATTCATATAGGCCCATCAGCGCTGCCCCGACTGAAGCCTCTCTCCTCCTACGTCCCATTTAGACGCCCTAGTAATAACCTGCACTACCATGGTAAAGGACTAACAGCGAAATGGTGCATAGTGTCTTGCTCCAACTGCTGCCACACTGCAGTAAGCTCTGTAGGGGTGAAACACATCTGCTCATCTTGACAATATTTTCTTACCAGCCCTCCAACAATGTCTGGTACCATGAAATACTGTAATGTGTCTCGCAGTAGGCTGAACCAATTGGCTTTGCTTCATCTAAGAATACCGAATGCTTTGCTGCCTGAACCTGATGCCGCATCATGCTTGTGCACACTAAGCACCCAGAGAAAATAGTATTCGGGCTTTCTTTGCTGGGGTGTCAAAAAGCCTACTGCTTTCTAGATACACCAGGTTGACAACCTCTGTTCTAGTACAGTGACGAAAAGCTAGACTGAAAACTCTACAGTGAGAAGGCAGATAAACCTAAACCATCCTCCTTTGAATTTAGCCAGAAATGACAAATAATCTGCAGGGGAAAAGCTTATGAATGCAATAGGTTGATCTTTAAGGGCATTAGCACCATCTAGTGTTATTAAAAGCAAGTGTCTTACATATTCAATACAGCAAAAAAACAAAAAGTTTCAACATTTAAATAATACGTTTAAATAGAATATATACTTTGATTTTTTTAATCCTTCAGATGAACAAAAAGCAAAAAATCTACATTATGAAAAGCTTGAGTTGTCAGTTGTCCAGCAAATAATTATAACATGTTTATGTATTTACATTTACAAGTTTTCTGCTAGGCAGCACGGTAGATTAGTGGTTAGCCCTGTTGCCTCACATCAAGAAGGTTCCTGGTTTGAAACCCATCAGGGGCCTTTCTGTGTGGAGTCTGCATGTTCTCCCTGTGCTTGTGTGGGTTTTCTCCAGGTCCTCTGGTTTCCTCCCACAGTCCAAAAACATGTATGTCAGGTTGATTGGTGACTCTAAATTGCCCATAGGAGTGAGTGTGAGTGTGTGAGGTTGTTGGTCTCTATGTGGCCCTGTGATGGACTGGGGACCTGTCCAGGGTGGACCCCTGCCTTTCACCCAAAGAGAGCTGGGATAGGCTCCAGCAGGTCCCTGGGACCCTGGTTAGGACTAAGAGGGTCTAGATGGTGGATGGATAAATATATAGAGTAGAATAATTATAATTCATATATTATTTAGAGATGTGTTTGTATGCAATTGAATGCACAATATAGTTGCTGAATGATGTTTGAATGTTTTTTGATACATGAAAAATAACATAAGTGTCTCAGCTGAACTTTTTTTTCTTTTGCTGTGTTTCCCTGTTGTCCATAGCTTTGTAAATATGCTGTGCCATTCCTGCTGTGTGGGAAAGAGCCCTGGGTCGAGGATGAGGCGCCAGAGGCACCAACGACAGTGGGGGCTGCATCTGCCGAAGTGTCTCCTGCCTAAAATGTTCACATCTCTATACAACCACCCATTAAATTAAATATGTATTATTCAGCCACACACAGCTTATACACATTCTATTTGTCTGCAGCGTTTGAAAATTTGTGTTTTTTACACTGCGATTTTATAATAGATACGAAGATCTCATTTATAACGGTAGGTTCTGGGTAAAGACCCACTTCTTTCATAGCGAAACAATGTGGTAAAACTGTGCCCAGTTCTCTAACAGGTGCAAAATACAAACAAATGAGAACAGTAATTAAGCATAAGTTTATTCAATGATGATCAATAGAAAATAAAAAGTCGGTATTGATTCAAATAAAGTCAAGGCCAAAATCAAATGAAAAATACAAAAAAATGTATTGATACAAAACCTAGAGGTTTAGAGTAAAGCATTTGCTACTAAGAGAAATCATGTTTACTGAATCAAAACGGAGCAAATATCAAGACTTTCAAGTAGAGAACATTACCATGGGTCTTTCCATACTTCTGTACATATTTTACATTATCTTCTATTTTAATATAATTTTCAGAACATTAATAGTTTATAATAGTAATTATGATAATAACAATATGAAGAAAACTAATAGAAATGTTCAAATCAACATGTGTTTCTCTGTAAACTGGTACTTCACCATTTTAATTTTTTCCCTACCTGCAAACAGAGGAACAGTGCACCTTGAAAATATTTTTTAATACTCTTTCATTCCCAGCATTGTAAGGTGAGGTGTAAATGACAGATTTCACTAAACCATACACACAGTCACAAAAAGTACAAAATTGTTTCACCTTAATACACAAATCTGTTTAGAAAAAGGAGAAACAAAAGCACTATACAGTTACTTGTGCAAAGACAAACAGCTATGTGCTAATATTTAAATACCATTGGTATAGAATGAACCAAATCATTATTTTGTTTTTTTTTTTTGTTTTTTTCAGGAATCCCTGACATGAGGTAAAAGTAAGTTCTTTTCATCTTTAGTTTAACACAACTTTTTAAAGTCTTTACAAAATAATGCATATCTTCAGTTCATCAGTACTGTAATTGCTACGAATAGTACAATGTGCCTGTTATGTGCATTGGTCCTTTTATATGACAGTCATCAACAAAAGGACTAGAACACATTTTTAAACTCACAAACGATTCAAAGAGCCCTTTCAATGTGCACACAAAATGGAAAACCTACATTTTCATGACAGTATTCGGCTGAATCAGAGTACAGTACGCACTCACCAAACAAACACTCATGAACAACAACTCACGTGTACCCTAAATATCCTGGGTGCTAATTTAAATTCTCCATTGTAAAAGCCCACTTCAGTTTATTTATTCCAGTATTTTTGTTGTGACAGATCAACAAATGATTACTGATGAAAAGATATTTTGCCTTTGTGTTCCAATGTGCACATCCATTGCTCCTTTTTACGCATCAAGGTTGGTTTTTTCTTCTGGTCTAATAATAAATATGAGTAGAGGAAAAAGCCCAAGTCCAGTGTCAACCCTGTGTAAGCTCTTTCAGACTCCACTGTGGGACATGTGACAGACAGATACAGTGAACTGAGACAATGATATGTTGTTGCTGTTGCCTGTGGAGGTATACTATATGCAGGAACCAGGTAGGCTGAGAGAGAAAGTGGCAGAGGGGTTAGTATTGCTTAGCCTCTCTCCAGCATCCTGACACCAGGACACACTCTGTTCTTTGACTTAAACACATGTTGGACTGTTCTGACCTTCAGAAATATGAAAGGATCTCCTGCCATCACAGGCTCTGGAATCACACTATGATCGAGAAAGAAACTGTATGTGATGGAAAATCCCAACACAAGCTTGTGAGAAGAATTAATTTGTCCCTGTCAATACCATCTATCATTTTCCGTTCTTTCAGCAGCAAAAAAGGCATTTCAGTAGGGGCTGATAAAACCTAGGTTTGACTATGAAACCAAATAAAAAAGCAGCATCATTAATGCACTATGCATTTAAATTTCTTGTGCATGCCCTGCACAAAATATGCAAAAAAATGTGTTTATCTATGTAAAATTGCAGCACTGGAACCTTGAGGCCTGCCTTCTAAAAATGCTCCTCTCAGACTCATGCAACTTGTGTTGGTGCTGATCAAGTATCACATGTATCGCATGAAATTAAAACACCATTTGCATATCTTGTGCAGTAGTGTTGTCACACAAGCAGAACCTCTTAAAAATGCTGTTTCATAGGCAAAATAAAGGGTGCATATTAGCAAAGAAACAAAAGGCAAATAAATGCCAGATTATGTTACTTAATAAAATAATGCAAATCTGCTTTTACAGCATAACAGGTGTCACAAGGGTCCATATTGCTGATCTTTTAAATTATACATAATTACAAAATATAGAATATCTCTTTACAAAGTGTCTTTTGATATATAATACAATTTACAGCATATCAACTATGAAATATTAATCAGGCTATTCTAAAGTTTAAAATAACCTGCCTGCTAGTGCATTTATTACAAATGCTTTTTCACTTCAAAAGTACATATCTCAAGTTGAGTGATGCTATAAGTAGGACAGTTAATTCCTGCATAATCTGGTACCACTCTATGGTGCTCTTCACTTTTTGACTCAGCTCCAGCACTCATCTAACAATCTGCTCTAAACAACAAAAGGATCAAGTTATTCTAACGACTTACAAAGGAGATATGCTTTTCTATGCTTGCATTGAAAACTTGCATGATATGCCAAACCTTAATAAAGTGACTGAGGTAATGACATCATACATCTGATTGTCATCACCCTTAGAGACCTGCCCTGTAGCGCATGTCACACCTTTGCCAGGTGGTCCATCTTTCACTGGTGTCCTCGTCTTTGATTGGCTGCAGGCTGAACCTGTATGCCATCTACAGGTCAGTGCCTTTGAAGCAGGGTCCAGTCACTTCCTTTGTGTACAGCATTAGATGGTATCTGGCTCTGTGCTGTGACCTGCTGGCAGGTGGAGAACAATTAAATGAACAGGACTAATTTGTCTCTCTTCTATATGCCTTTTCTCTTCAATGTAAAAGGCACTTCTTTTGGTCAGAGCCAAGAGATTAATTTTTCTTTTAGATTTTCTCTGAATGTTATAGATTTCTCAAGCCACTGCTATAAAGTCGTGATGCAGATCATCTCATCTGCCAGGTCCTCCTCATAGGGAGCTCTGGGTTCTGTCTCTGGCTCCTCGTCACTGTAGCTGACTGCGGTGTCCTGCAGTTCATAGTCCCTCGCAGTCAGCAGGGGAAACACGTTGAGCCCATTGATGCCTGGGGCCAACCCTCCGTTCAGCAGGTGGCTGGCTGCACTCTCCATCTCATCTATCGTCATCTCACATGCATCGGCTATCTCATGCTTTGTGGCAGCGACAAACTTGGGATCCTTGGCGTATCGCCCAAGCCCTTCTGATATCAAAACCTGTTCAACAGTATATAAGGAAAAAAATATGTTGCTGTGGATTTTAAAAGAATCTTATTTTGCTCATCTTGCTTGGAACACTTTGTTTTGACAGCAGCATAAATCGAAAAATGCAACCGTTTGAGCAATTTATCTGGTCAGGGAAACCTATTCCCTCCCTAGCCTCAAACTCACCGCTTCTACAAGGCTGGTGGCGCTGCCTCTCTTCTGGTGGTACTGGCTATGGTATTCTGGTGGCACCTGGAGGTGAATAGGTGAGTACGTCCTCTGGGAGAACTCAGGGTCATCGGTGTACCAGGAGCTCTTGCGCACAGACACTTGGCTGCTAGCAGCACTCTCCCTGTGCAGGTGGTCCACACGGATGAGAGGTGTGTAGTATGGTGACTGATCTTTACTGGCAGGAGTGGCAGGAGGAGTGGCCCAGGAGCGTGTGGAGCGGGTCGGGGAGAGGCGGTGGGCTCTGCTGGAGTCCAGGCCTGCTACAGCCATTACCTGACAGGTCAGAAGAGAGAGGAATATAAACAAGAGGTGTAACAGGCAGTTGGATTCTAAGTTATTAAAAAGAAATCTACAGTAAGCTCGTAATTCCAGTTTAAAGTTTGTGACAACACTGATTAAATCACTCAACAAGACCAAACCATAACAGCATGTCAAACAGTTCACGAGCCTATGTTACCTGGTGCTGCATGAGGTGCAGTGGTAAAGCAGTACGCTGATGTGGAAGCTCATCCTGGCTACTTTGTCTGCGCAAACACTCAAAATTGAAAGATGGCCTCCTGTGACCTGAACGAGCCAGCATTTACCAGTGAGTGACATCATGCAGGAAGCTTTAAACGCATGCAGACTTCTTAAATCTTGCACAGTGTAAAAATGGGTGTACAGGCATGTGCGTCGATAAGGAGATACCTTGAGGTGTGGCAGGAAGTAGTCGTCTCTTTGGTGACCTTCGAGAGTCGCAGTAGAGCGGCTGCTCATCATCATCATAGTAGCTATCAGGGTGATGGTAACCTTTGGGAGTCTCATACTCTGTGTCACTGTTCTGATACCTGTTAATAGATTGAATAGGGCCGTGCTAAGGGACACTGTTTGGCATGCACAATCCCAAAACTCTTCTGCGTCTATTTTGTGAGTTCGGCAGAGTACAATATCACATGAAACTGTTAAGTTAAACTCAGAAAGGCAGTTAGAAAGAGTAATACCTATCCCCTGACAGCATACTGTCATCTTCATAAAACTCCTCCCCACTGTAATACTCCCCAGAGAAGCGGTCTTCATCAAACTCCTCCTCCCTGCGGATGGTGGGGTGGCGTCGATCCCCTCCGTGGGACCTGGAGGAAGGTCAAGGCACCGGGGTCAGAGTAGTGTGCAAACTGCATCTGTTTAGGGGGAGTAGGGCCATGCACTGCCATGCAGACACGAGCCTCCAGGGGGCAGCGATGCAACTGACCACTAATATTAGAATAAACCACAGCCAAACCAAGACAACAGGCAGATGTTTCAGGCTGAAGAATATTGCTCCATCATCTAAACATCCCATCACTCATTATTAGATTAATTCAAACACAATTTTTTTTTGGTTAAGAGTCTTGAAGTGAATTGGGGACCGTGCCATTTTAGGGATAAAAGAACTAGTTGTATAGAGTAGAGCTATTTTTCAAAACATTCTCAAACACTCCTTGTTTTTCTTAGCATCTAAGTCTTTCTTCTAAGTAAGCACGTCACTTTGACACATGCATACAGCAGGGCTGCTCTCAGCAATATGCTGGGCCACTTATATTATTGCTCCTTTTACTTTAAAGCACCGACACAAGTGTGTCATAAGAAAGGTATCACAAATCATATATAGCTCAGCATATAGCTCACTGCACATTGATTTAGCAAGGATGCAACCATTCACCTATTCAAAACCAAGTCAGAATGTGACAAACATAACAAATAAAGTCTATCTTTTGCTGTGGAGCCATACAGCTGGAGCCAAGCCTAGGAAAACAACATACCTAACATAGGTCTCATAGTAGCGCCTTCTGTCCAAGAAAGCAGAGAAGGTCAAGAGAAAGCA
Source organism: Mastacembelus armatus (assembly GCF_900324485.2). NCBI lineage: Eukaryota > Metazoa > Chordata > Actinopteri > Synbranchiformes > Mastacembelidae > Mastacembelus > Mastacembelus armatus. The sequence continues at coordinate 28,631,454 of NC_046637.1, forward strand.
TTTTGGTTAAGAAGGAGATAGGGAGAAGGAGAGAACACAGAGAAAAGTGTGGAGAAAACATGACATATATATCGTACAGTATATGAACCATATACAGCATTCTCATATATATGTATGTGGAGCAGACAGCGTGATGGTGACTCCAGTGTAGGTTGACAATTTCATTTTCTTTTCTTAAAAAACATAATTTCTCTTTTGTAAAGTGGCAGCAATGAAATTGTCCCTACATTTATTGGGCACAAATGAAGAACATGCCCAATACCAGAGTAGTCTGGGAAATCAGGAAATCAGTGTCCGATTGGTCAAATATAGAAATTATGAGTAGGTTTGTGACCATTATGGAATAAAAGGTTTACAATAAAGGTTTGTGACACGGGAAGGTTTGATAGAAAGCTGGATCCCGCCTGTGGGGAAAAAAATATTTCTGCAGCAGATAAGATCCTAATTTATTGTGCTCGCAGCAAGCACTTAAAAACTAATCCCACTGCTTGTTTTTTATTTGTAGCTATGAGCTGTCATACATGAAAAGACTGAAAAAGCATATCAGGTGAACAGTGGAGCGAGAGGAAATGTAAAACATGTGCAATTGATTTTTATTTACTACTGAAGTTTCAGCCTTGGGGAAAAAAACATCTTTAAATATTTTGAAATCTTGAACTTTAGATATTGTTATTATATAATATATTAGATGAACTATTTTCAATGAGGGCTTATTTTTCTGTTTGTTGTCTCTCCTTGTTCTTATGATTTCTCCAAACACACATTCAAACTAAATTTTCATACCTAAACGAATGAATTAAATTTGACCAAAACCTGCACTTCTTCACTTTCCTGGATAAAACCTTCATATTACATATTATTTTGTCTGTCATTTATGAAATGAACTGACTGTGAAGTGTTGAGCTGAGCAAAATGTTAGAATTAAAAAATATATTGATATGATGTGATTTACAGCAATGGGCAAGTCGTGATCAGCGGATCAGCGTGTGGATACCTTTGACCCTGGGGTGTCCGGGGCTTGTCATAATCGTAGTAGGAGCTGCGGAGACCTGGGTATCCATTGGGAGGTGCGTGTTCATAGTAGCGATGGTGTCCTCCATTGGGCAGACTGGACACGTTGGCATTGTTGAGGTTGATGTTGGTGGATTTGGGAGACTTCCCGTAGGAGTTGTGGTGGCGGTGGTGATGGTGATGGTGGTGATGATGGTGGTTTGGGTGGGACATTGCATTGGCCCGAGACAAGCGTCCCACTGGCTGTTCCATGTGGGCGTAGTGAGGCGGAGGCTGCACCTGCAGGGGGCGCTGCGTGGCATTAGTCTGATGGCCGTTGGACCGTCGGTGCCCACCGTTCATGAGATGGTTACCGAAGAGTCCGCCATTGCGCTGTGGAGGAATGCTCAAAGTAAAACCACCAGGGCGTCGACTTATAGAATAAAGTTGGTATTGATGTTAAGTCTGCGAGCTGGTTGTCTTTTCAGAAACTATGAGCAAAAATAAGTTCAGAAGCTGGTTTTATGGCATATGACATATGTGAGCAGAATGAATGTACTCTGTTGAAATGTAGGAAAAACTTAGGAAGCCAAAATAAACCAAATGAACAAATCGCTATATTGCAATTTACAAGCACAATACGTTGACTCTGCCACCAGCATTCCTTCTATCAGGTAAAATTAAAATGTGTTACCCTATAAATTTCCTCGTCTTCCTCTGGAATAAAGTCTACTAGCTCGTCATCTTGCAGATCACATGATATCGCTCGGCGAATTTCGGGCCCAATATCATGCAGCGTGCGAAGGCCAGCCTGTAACCATGACAACGAGAGGACTACAGCTGGCACCTTCATCTTACAACTCACAGCATGAGAGCTGGCATCATACAGTCACAACCATCAAACACACTGGGCAGACACACACCTGTGCTGGAGTATGCAGCACCTGACATTTACGGTTCTGACAGACTGTGAGAGATGAGAACACACAGACAGACAAATGTGCTCTCTTGAATGTAATCGGCTGAGGATGTTACTTAGCTGAAATGTCTTGGGCAACACACAGCTGTGCTTTCCTTGCTTCAGTGAGTGCAGTAAAAATTATCTAAAAATGTCTCTTTTGTAGGTGTACGTCACTAAGATTTTATTATTATTACACCAAAGGCTGCTCGTGTTTATTGTCTGAAAATTATATGTGGTGACATGCTGAAGCCATATATCATACTTTTTAAGGTAACAGAAATGGCAACAAACTTTGCATGTGAATTACATGAGTCAATGAGTGAAATTTGACACAAAAAACATGGAATGATGGTTGGAGACGATGGCACACGCTTAACATCAACATATGTGACATTTAACAACACATAGAAAACACAGTGATGTTCGTACTGTACACCAAGATCATGAACGTCCTGCTGGATCACAAACCATAACATTAGCACATCTAATGATAAGTGAACGTATGAATGTAAATGTGGAAAGACAGAGTTTACAGACTTAACAGAACAGTTCTCAAAAATCTGTTTTCACTCAAGCTCGCTCTCTCATGCGTAACACGCCACCACACGCTCTCAGAGACGCACACAACCTCTGTGACACTCACCTGCAGAGCAATAGCTGTGTTGTTCTGGGAGGGGTGAGCACCCACCAGGCCTTCCTCCTTACGTTTCTTGAATTTCCTAAAGTAGTCCTGTATCAGGAAGGTGGCATAGAACTTCCCCACGGTTACCTCATCATCTGAGTGAACAGACCACACAAATGCTTCCTGTGTCAGCAGGCCACTACACACAGCACCCTAGTCTCCTTAACAGTTCAGCTCCATCACCTTATGACTGCAGACAAGTGAGGCATGCTTCAACCCAAATCATCCTCAATCTGAAAAGCTTTAGATGATCCAACTGAGAACTTCTTTATCTGAGAATCTCACTTTTATAATTAGATCGTTCAAATTAACAGCTAGAGTAATATGTCCGAGGCTGTGGGTGATGAATATCTGTCTGTTCTTCCTCAGTGTTGTAGTACTGATACAAACAGAAAGAATGGATCTGCAGTTAAAAAGACCTTAGAAATACTGTTCAAATAAAAATACTGTCAATTAAATTTTGTGTCATAGATGAGATGAAGTGAATGTTAAACATTTTGAATATATTAAGTTTGAACAACTAACATTAAACTGTTTTTAAGATGCATCTTTTACTTTTTCTTCTTAAATGCAAAGTATTTCAGATGCTTTCTGTTGGGGGCTAGAGAGGAAGCCAAGAAGGCCGTTTACTTTACTACTTGAGCACATGCAAGCAAGCAGATCTACTGTATGCATCATACATGTCAGTATGTTTGCATACATTTACCTCTTTGCACTCATGTATGCCTTTTTCTTATAAGTGAGCTCATCAGTGAATACTGTACTTGAAACTGTGTACGGGCACGTTCTTGCATTTGTCTTTGTCCCATTGTATATATTTTTAAAAGTTTGTGCAAGAATCATTCTGAAGCAGGGGTCTGAATCACTTTGAACAAGCACGCTGGGGACAGAGGTCAGAGAGAGAGGCAACACTAGTTCCATGCCACCACCCTAAAACAGAACTGCTTCAGAATATTCTGAAGTGCTTCAGAGTTTTGGGCACAGAATAGAAATGTGTGAGGAGAAAATGCTGTGAAAGCTTGAGCGGTGAGCAGAAGACAGATTAGGACAACAGAGAGAGTCACAGAAAGAGAGAGGAGACAGATAAAATAGCAAGGAGAGAGAGATTAGTGAGAAAGGCAGAGCATGCACTTGCACAGTGGTCTACAAGGCCATGCAAGCCCAAAGCCCAGCAGACAGTCAGTGGCCTCCCTCAGAATCCAGGGCAAGAGGGAGGAGTGTGGCTCAGACACACACAGATAAGAAACACACTGCTGAGGGGGCAACAACGTGAGCAGAATCAGCACGATACAGCTTTACTTGTTTGTGAGAATCTGAGTGTGTACGTGACTGAGCTTTTATTTAAGGACACAGTTACCAGCAGTTTAGAGCTTCTAGTAATTTTTTGCAAACAGTGTAGGCGACATATGGTGTGTGTGTGTGTGTGTGTGATTCTGTGCAGGCTGCTTTGATTTGGTTTGTGTGTCAAATGCCAACAGAAGGATGAGGAAATGTATTTGGTTGTGTTGACAGACATGGGCCGATTCCACTGACCACCAGCAGGAGGCACCACTTGATCCAGCAGCTTCATGCTGGTTCTTTTCCAGATTTTCTTGATGACAGCCCGCAGCTCTTCATTGGCCTGCTCCAGATTACCTGCACCAAGGGGAAACAAATGTACTTGAGAAACCAGCAATCCATCTCTCACCTATTTTTAATCCACACAAACCCGTAGTTACAAGAGAGACAGAGAACAATAGAGAACAATGAGACTCAGCGAATGCATCAGCGGTGTGAGTATTTTTAGGAGCAGTACACCATGAGGTGATTTCTATTTGACTCATACCTTCTGTTTTGATTTTCAGAGCCGTTCGTACCAGTGCAAACAGCGTGGCATTAAACATGACAGTGCCATCACTGTTCAGAGGCATGTTCATGGCGACCAGCCTCTGGAAGAAGAGAGAAAAGAGAGGCCTTCAACATGACAAATCTGACCAGATAGATCCTCTGTATTTTTCTGTGACCTTTGTAAATTGCAACAATAGAAGAAGGACAGAAACCTTGCAAGCCACTCTGTGAGGGCACAGTTTGCCAAAGCCAAGAGGAGGCTGGATACGACGGAGAAGGGTTACAACATCCAGGTGCTTAATTCTGCCCCTGTGTGAAAAACAACAGATATAAGACACTGACAGAGACAAATGACTGTACTGGAACATGAATGTGAAATCATTGCAGATAATATAGTTAATTAAGCACATACTTAGCCTCTGGGTCATATTCTGACCAGATTCTTTTGAATTCATCCAGGTGGTGAGGACCAAGGATGGACCAATCACGTGTCAGATAGTCAAAGTTGTCCATGATGACGGCCACAAACAAATTGATAATCTGGAGACACACAAGAAAATCTTATTTGTTAAGTATTGTGATGTCTTTTCTTTCTACTGGTGGGACAAACAAAGTCACTAGATAATGTACTCAGTGTGTATCCAGTTAGAAAAAGGCATTTTAAACCATATAATGTCAATACAACAATGTAAACATGACTACAACGCACCTGTGAATTGTTTACAATACCACTTCGTACTGTTAAGTGGTCAAATTAAATCACAGTGATAAAAGGCACCTTGTGGCATTGGGGTAATGAAACCAACATGATGGAATCAAATGTAGCTTGTCAAGAAAATACTAAAGAGTTTGCTCAAGTGCAATAAATAACATAAATAAAAATAGAAATAATAAATATACGTCGCAGTCCTGTACCCGTGCAGATGTGGATGTGGTCTGAGAGCACAGTCTTACACCTGTTTGACATAAATTCTACATCTTAAACAAAGTGCCTAACAGTACAAAGTAATAGTAAGCACAGCATAGTTTAGGTTTGTACCAAGAAGGCGCAGAGCATGTAGAAGGTGATGAAGTAAACTATTGCAAAGCCACTGCCACATGTCATCTCCTCCCCAGGATTGTAGTCTGACTCTGGGTCACACAGTTTCCCTGGCATGCAGGCCAACATGATCTCCTGCCATCCCTCTCCAGTGGCGCACCTTGAGAAGATTCATGCATGACAGATACGAATAAATCAGCCCAAAATAGAAATCTTTTAAACTAAAAGCACAGCATCAGTACATGTCCCCTGACCTGAGATCCCTACACACCTGAAGAGAAGGAGCACAGCCTGAGGGAAGGTCTGGAAGTTGTTGTTTCTGTTGATTTGTGTGCCATCCACCATGGCAATCTTTCCAAACATCTTGAGTAAAAATATATTCCACATCAATACAAATGCAACCTTATAAACTTGGATACCACAGTAGAGAAATATTTTCTGTCACAGGCAGTTACCAACCTGCATGCCAATGACAGCGTAGATGAAGAACAGCATGGCTATCAGAAGAGCAACATATGGCAGAGCCTTCAGGCAAACCGAGGAAAGAAAGTAGAAAAGATTAATATCAATAACTTCGGTTTTTCCTGCAGCCCTCGATTAGACAGTCCTCCTACACCTCACCTGGAAGGACTTGATGAAGGTCCAAAGCAAGGTGCGAATGCCTTCCCCTCTGCTGAGGAGCTTGACCAGCCGCATGACTCGAAACAGACGAAAGAAAGTGATGGAGATGCGAGCGCTGTCCTCTGTGTTCTGCGGCGAAAGAGTCCAGAGTCAGAGGAAACAGAGCAAACCAATGATGTATGAGGTGAACACAGAGTACCTGGCTGTGCTTCATGGGGTCACCTCAGTACCAGACACATATGGGCTCAGAAAGCAGCACTGCGTTTTTATGCCTTCAAAAACCATTAAAAAGAATGTAGATTTGAAATTACTGAGTTTTCTGTTGTTGAATGACAATATTTAAGAAACTGGGAGCGATATGAATTGAACTGAATCAGTGCAGCTCCAGCTGATATGTTTCTGTTAGTCTGAATCCAAAGCACGGTCAGGAGCTCTGTCACTGTACAGACCTACATGGGGAGGAAGCAAGGAGGCAAGCATGCTGGAAAAAGACTTGCCATACTTGACAGGACACATCTGCACAAGCATGGCACCCTCAGTCCAAAGTCACTGCATGCGGAGTCACAGTGGGACCAACCCGAACGGGTCAGCCAGGAGGTTCACAGGTCAGAGCTGGGTGACCTGATCCCAGGGGTCATCCATGGGTCACTACCCCACGCAAGAATGGTGGCAGAGACCATGTAGCAGTGTCAACAGTACAAACGTGAGGAGCGGCCCAAAACCGCTCGCACCTAACAGGACACATAGCGTCACGTTTGAGCGACACACTCTCCTTAGAAATAACATTTAGGAAAATGAAGAGCATTGTTTTGAGGATATATGCAAATGAACAAACAAAAGTGAGAAAAAATACAGAGAATGAAAACGTTATGAGAACATAAAACAACACTAAAAAGGAAGAGATCATAGGAGGTGAATAAGACAACAGAAAAATAAAAAAAGAAGGAAAAAAAAGAAATGCAGATCTAAACAAGTACTGGCCCTGACGGGGGGAGGGCGCAGAGTATCTTACCCCCATCTCATCCACCTGAGGAGTCTCCGTTGGCTTTAAAATCAAAGACCTGCATTAATGACTTGTACAGAGCCCACATGTCTCACACAGATTGGGCCAAACACGTAAACATGACATTTGAAAAGTCTTCATCACACAACGCCACACGTCAGTCAAGACGTAGACAGAACAAATTCACTACTCTTCTGATGGACAGCACAAAACTACCTTATTGTTCCACTACGACAAAAACAGACATTTAGTGACACTCTGTTGTTGATGTATCACTGTCTCTGTACACTCAATAACATAAAACATCTTAACACTTTACAATAAGAGACTACCACACAACAGATTTACGGCTTAACATTCCTACATAGGACTTGCATGTCAGACTGACAAACAACATGAAATTACGTAAATGCTACGTAACATGTAAGACTGACACCCAACTTTATCACTCCCCCGATGTGATGGTCATTACTAATTCAATGGGACTAAATGGGGTTTATGGTTGAGATGTCTTTGGCGAACTTCAGACAATGTTAATGAGAAGTTAACCAACAAATGTTATGAATTCTTGTCATGATTAAAACACCGTCTGCTAGTCTCAACTCTTGCTCCAACTCATCATGTCGACTTCATAGTTCAGGCAAGTCAACGTGAATTGACAGGAGGAAAATCACACACTCTGTGTGTTAAATGCATCATTGGGTTGTAAGAACCAAACATTTTGAAAACAAAATAATTTAAAAGGCTGAAATTAAATCTTTTTTCACCAAAACGATATATAAGCATAATAATTTTATCTACACAGTCACACATATTTACACCCATACACAAGTTGTATTTGCAATTCATGTCATTAAGAGGAAATTATAGGATATCAGCAGTGTTCAGGGAGCATTCGAACACACATAAAGTCCAGAGATGCAAAATAAAATAGAAACATTAATCATAGTGGTAATTAGATTGAACCTGTATGATGTGAATGTGATTTAAATGTGATAAGTAATAACTTAAATCTACACTGAAAAGAGTAATACCAGTAGTTTCAGCTCAAACTTAGAGATACTCCAGACAGATATGGCTTCATTCAAATCCCTCAGCAAAATACTCAGCCAATACAACGTGAAGGGCAGAATGAGCAGAAATCATAAAATGTAAAATAAGCTCGAGGAGGTTCTTTAGGTAATTCTGGCCTCAGTATTGCTGGAGCATGCATTCAGCAGTGCCATGTTGCTAAGGAAGCACTGCACACACACGCAAGACATTTGGATGATGAGGAGCTATTGGTAAACTCATAGCAATGCAGCAACTCATGCATGTCAGTAAGGCCCTGCAACAAAAGTGCCATGGCAGGGCGCTCTCACAGTCCGGTGCAGAATGAGGTGAATGAACAACAGAAAGAGAAAGATAGACAGAGACCAGTACTGGGATAGGAAAAACAACCAGGGGAAATAAGTCATATTGAACTGGGAAGACAAGGAAAGGCAGAGAGGTGTAAAGAGTGAGAGAGCAGAGAGTTTCTGTAGGAGTGCTCATGCACCTGACTGGAGTCTACACACCTGCGCTACACATGAGCTCCATTCTGAGCTTTAAGAGCTCACTACAGGAAGACAGAACAAAATACAGACAATCACTCACAGAGACACAAACACAAGATCATCAAAGAACCTCAAACTCAGCTGCAGTAAACCACCATCAGCGTAATGTACAAAAATCAGGGCTTATTTGATGTCTTCTAATCTTAATCTAAATGAAATATTACCTGTCACTCTATGGTGAAATTTGTTTTTAACGCTGTAACTGAAGAAATACTGATACTGATAGATTACATCAGCTGTATGAGAAGCTGTAGTGACCTACACAACTTTAAGGAAACCTAATGATACCACATTAAAAATGTATTTTATTTAGATTTCACAGAGCAAATGAGCTTCACAGATTTTAGATCGAAATATAATGGACCTTAATGTTGTGTAGGGTGGAAATTTCCAAGCTCTGAGCTCCAGGGCCATTCTGTCTGGAGGGAAGGAGAGAAAGATCAAACTTCACAAGGCTCTATGGAAACAACTGACCGGAGGGGAATGGACCGGGTGGCCAAGCGCCATCTGTGAGAGGTGGGACATGGGAAGGATGTTAGGGAATGAGGTGAATGATTGATGCTTGTGTAGCATGCACTTGGAGAAGTCACAATGGTCAGGCGGGAAACTACACAATCACACAACCCAGTGTACAGTGGATTACAGCAAACAAGCAGCACAAATTAATTTATTTAAAAGAAAAATCCAATGTAGATCAGGAATTATATTGGATTAAATGGAAAGATATAATATCTGATCTCATCAGTTTGTTATATGACACAACCACATGCAATGCAAACCAGAAACTGTCTGTGGTGGATGAAAACTGCCTCACAAGAACGACTATGAAAGCCCTTGTGAAATTAACCTGATGTCCCCAACATTCACAACACATATACACTCATACATATATCACACCTTAAAGTACACAGATAAAACACACATGCATATCAATCAATAACCTAAACATCTCACTACTGTACGTGTTATACCGATGTAATGCGTGTTCACTCATGCAGACAAACACCTTGGAAGACAAACTAAGAAACACAAATGGAATATAACTCCAGAAAAACAGCACTGCAGCTCAGACATAGAACAACCAGGAGTGGAAAGAAGGGGCAGGCTGAGTTGTGTTTTGAACAGTGAACCTCTAACACGCACTATCATCACTTGAACGACTCTCTTGAAACCTGAAATTTGGTCGCTAAGCCTTTGTCATGTTTGTTTGTATCTGACGAATTTTACCATTTTGGTTCCATTTAAACTTCAACACCACAAATATTATATTTTATTTTGAGGCTCTTTTGTGCAGAGCAATGTAGTTTTTGTAGTTGCTTAAAAAGTCACCCAGTATTTTACTATATCAAGCCTTCACATAAATTTCCAAAGCAACTGAGTTTAATCAATATTAAATATTATATTAAAAATGTTAAGCCTTAAATGTAAAGGGGTCCCAAAGATAAAGTTGTTATAAACAACAGGCTACACACAAACAACATTTTCAATCATTGCCATACTTGCCTCTACAAGTTTCTATGGAAACAAAATGAACAAGAATAGGAATTAGAAAACCACATGATAAATCATCCTGCTCTGAACCACAAATGTGAATGACTCCTGCTTTTGACATGTATTTGCATTATGTCCAAGAATTAATAATCAGCATGTTCATCAGAAATGCTGTCATGACTCCTGCAACAAATTATCACTTTAACACAAAAACATGTAGAAGAATGACACCTCCAACAACACAGACTATTCAGTCAACTCAGTCTAGATTAGCAGTAACAAAGACATAAATGTAAGTCAAACTGAAGCTTTACTGAAAAAGCCAATGGCACTTTAAGGTCTACTGATAATACACATTTTTTGCAACCTAAAAATAAACATCAGCATGGAAAACAGTTTAAAATGTCAGATTTTAATTTGAAGGTTACAACTGAATATGAGATGAATTCAGTATAATATTATAGTGGAATTTAGCATGTGGCTTTCCTCTAAGGCTTCAGTTCAACTTGGCAAGAAAAAAGTAATACTTACATTAACTTCAGTGATAGCAATATCGACGACGCTACCAACAACAATTAAGGCATCAAATGTGTTCCACGCATCAGCGAAATAGTGCTGTTAATGCATAACATAGCATGCAAGGGGAGAGATGGGAATGAAAGAGATGACATAATGAGAGTGATGGAAAAAGATGTTCAGGTAAGGGAGGAATATAAAGAAAGGGGCAAATGTTTTAATGAAATGAGAGGATCAGGGGAGGAAAAAGGAGAGAAAAAAGAAGTTTAAAGTGTTAGGTATAAAGAAAGATCAGATAAAAAGCCAGAATCTCAGTTCTGCCATTGAAGCCTGCAGTGGAGCCTGAGCAGAGAGATGCCAGAGAGCAGTGGGGCTGATTGTCGCTGAGCTTACTTACATCGAGCTCACTGAGAACAATGTCTACTATGCTGCCAATCACAACCAGGGCATCGAAGACATTCCAGGCATCCCCAAAATAGCCCTGAGTGCAGTGGAGCGAGAGGTGGTCGAGCAAAAACAAAAGGTCTTCACTCAAATTTAAATCCACGTATGCTGGTAATTTAAAACAAACAGGATCCCCTTCTGGCTATTTCAACAGAGGGGCTCTTGATTATCATGCACTTGCAATGCCAATACAAAATGTGGTTAAGCTAAATGCACACCAAACTGATTTTAATACTAATATTACATGCAAGAAACAGTGTTTATAAGGTCCTGACATCTTGTGAGAGCTACTGTAGTAAAAACTAAACAGAATTAAACACTGCACCCCAAACTTCGTCTCTTACTAGCATCCTGTCCTTCTTCTCAACAAAGAGCTGATTTCCAGGCGAGGGGAAAATGAACAAAAAAAGATTCACTGACTCTTTTGCTTCCACACGTTCACATATGCTGCTCCTATATTAAGGTTTAAAGAAACTGCTTTGACATTTTGTACAAAACCCAAACACATAGCTACAGCCAAGAAACTATTATCTTAGCACAGCATTTAGCTTGAATCTGATTTTTTCCTATTTTTAAGCAGAGCCAGACTAACTGGCTCCAAAACAGTACAGTTGTGAGACTCACCCTGGGTTTGAAAGCGATGAGTTTGAGAACCATTTCCACAGTGAAGACAGCAGTGAAGACCATATTGAGAATATCCATGACATAGTTAAACAGCGCTGACTGGCCATAGTGCTGCAGCAGAGGAAAAAACGGTTAAAATATTTTAGAGAAAAGCAACAATGCTGTCCAGAATGATGCAAAAACAACCAGCATGTCTGAACAAGGAAGTCAAATGAGAAATAGCATTAGAAAGTGATGATTTAAAGCCTCTATATTTTGGACGTGCATTTATTTTGCTTCTAAATCATTGGTGTTGAACTTGACAGTAGATGTTTAACCTTTTACACGTTCAGGACTTTTTACAAAAAACTTTTTTAATTACATTGAAATTGAAATTAGATTAAATTGACCACATCAGCTATAACAGCCACCCACTTGGCTGTATTATTAAATGTCAACTGAAAAATGTTTTCTCAGCTGGATCTTTCAAACTAAATAAATATTAACATAGAAATGTCTTCCACATATGATGTTCATCTAATAAAACATTAATACTAGTGCTGTCCAGTGAGAGCCCATTCCTTTGAACTGAAGCTGATTTCAGGGATGTAACTTGAGTCTTACCTGAACAGCCAGGCAGAGTGTGTTGAGCATGATGAGCACAAACATAATGTACTCGAACCCGGTAGAGTTCACCACATACCAGAACTTGTACTGGTACGGGTTCTTAGGGATGTACCTCCTCAGTGGACGTGCCTTAAGTGCGTACTCCACACACTGACGCTGCACAGACATACACAGTATGAAACAGGTTATAACTGTCAATTAAGAAAACACTGGGTACACTCACCTGAAGCTGACCTACACTGGTTATATGAGTTAGAAAATGCAGCTAGTAATTATTGTTATATAGTTCTGCTGTGTGTGTTCTTCATTCACACAGCATGGACTTAACAAAGTCTTCTAGCATTTTTGAAATTTCTCAAAATTTCAGTTGATGAATTTTCACTATGTAACATACAGCAGTGCCAGAACGCATTGACTTGACACTTTAACACACAAACACGCTCCTCTCACATGCCGCCATTTGGTAGACCTGCTGACTCTGACCTGGTTCTTGTCGAGTTCACAGTTTTTGTACTCTTTCTCTCCTTGTTCCTGAAATGTGACGATCACAAAACCTACAAAGATGTTCATCATGAAGAAAGCAATGATGATGATGTAGATGATGAAGAAGATAGATATCTCCACACGGTAGTTGTAAATTGGGCCGAGGTTCTCCCTGTTGGAGTCGATGGCCTTATAGAGTAACCTGACAAGCAAAGAAAGCATGGAGTGAGCACGTGCCCCACAGGCAACAGTTTCTCAGAATAATGCACAGATATGACAAGTGTTAATTTTTGCTTTTGTTGAACATGGACGTTCATAGCTTTGGCACGAGGTGTTGCAAGTCTGAATCTTACGCAGGCCAGCCTTCAAAAGTGGACACAGTGAACAGAGCCATCATAGCCATGAGGACGTTGTCAAAGTTGAAGTCACTGTTGTGCCACACTCGTTTGTGCATGGTTGGCTGGTTCACATCTCCATCCTTATAGAGAATGTAGGTGCCCCTATGAAAAAATAGCAGGTTGCATGGCGTGTGAATCCCAAATTCGGATTGTAAGAGCAACGTACTGTACAGAAACAACATATGAGAAAACGAACTTGCACTCTTCCGGACTGGACTTGGCTTCATCCGTGCAACGATAGAACTTTCCCTGAGTACAAAAACAATAACAACAACAATAAATCATTTTCTTTCTATTGCTGAATCTAAAACAATGAACTTAATGATCCTGGCATCATGTGAAATACATATTTTATTCCTCCTCAGTGGTGCTGACCTTAAACAGCTGCACCCCTATACAGGCAAACATGAACTGAAGCAGTGTGGTGACAATCATGATGTTACCGATGGTCCTGATGGCCACAAACACACACTGCACCACATGCTGTAAGACAGAGATAAACGTGTTTATACATTATTATAGTGCTACTAAACAGAAAAGCCTCAAAAATCAAATTTTGTGATTATCAGTGTGGACAAGCTGCAGGGTGAATTTGAGATGAGGCTGCACCTTCAGGCCCTTGGCTCTGTTGATGGCCCTCAGAGGTCGAAGAACACGAAGAACCCTAAGAATCTTCACCACTGAGATGGCTGAAGACCTAAACAATAAAAACAAACAGATGCAATGTCATTTTAAAGGAGGAGCTATTAAAAAAAACAATTAACTTTACTTATGTTTCTACACAAGGTACCATCGACTAAATTTAGGTTTTGCAGCAGCTGAGCTCATCTAGATTGGAGAAAGAGGTTCCAGAGTTTCCTGATGTTGTCTCTGAGTTTTGTTCTTGTTGCTCCAGAATTTATGAAACTATTTAGTCGATAAAAGCAAAAACTGTGCTGCCCACTCACTGAATTCCAAAGGAGACAAGGGAAACTCCCACCACTAACAAATCCAGGAGGTTGAAGTAATTCCTACAGAAAGCTCCTTTATGGAGAAAAGCTCCGTACGTTGTCATCTGAGGAGAGGACAAGGGAAGTTAGCGGACCAAATGACAAAGAAACACATATTTCACCCAATGCACACTAGATACACGCAAACATTACAAACATTACACTCCACACCTCAAAGGACACAGGCACGCATACTGTACAAACATGTTCAGCAGGAAAAACATATTTCCAGCACACAATCACACACACACACACACACACACACGCACACACACACACACACACACGTCTCCACACACTTGTAGATCACTCTGATTTGGGGTGGCGAGCTCAGAGCTGTGAAACAGGAGGCTAAATCTACCATCGCCACCCGCACGGCCCTTAACTACATGAATGTAGTAGTAAGTCATTCATTTCACAATCTACTATGGGATGAGGCAATAAAACATGCATTTTGTTGCCTGTTGCGTTGATGTCAGGGATATTTACTACCTGCAAGAGCTCTAGTTATAGCGATTGGAAAGTTGAAATGGCCTTACTGTCACATTCATGTGGACCGTCATCTTAAAGCACATTCCATTATGTTCTTTAATAATTCAGAATAAGGGGAAGCAGCTCCCAGTTAAAACTTCAGAGTTCAGCAGGCAGAGAAGAAAAACCAGCCAAAACAACTCTTTTTTTAAATAATAAAAGTAAAGGATTAATTTTCCAAGTGCATGTAAATACAGAGCACTGCAGTGAGGTGGAGAGAGGCGAGTGCTAACGATGAGCAGTTGGGAATTTAGAGTCAAACAATAGCAGATCTTTTGCAGCTGCAGACTCAGCTCCACATTTCTATGCACTCGGTCCGGGAAAGCAGACTGAACCATGCTCGGCAGGAACATGGTTGGTTTTGCCCCCTCTTTTATGGGAAATATCAAGAGCAGTCAGTACGAGAAGCATGAAGGTAGCTTTGACTGGAGTTGACTTAACGTCTTTGAACACCTCCTTGACCTCTAACTCAACTTCAGCCAATGCTTGACAGTGTCTGAACAGCCCTTTAAATTTTGTTGCATCGCACAAAGAGTTTTTCACATCCGCATCATCAAAATCATTTCAGCGATGACTGCCCGAATGAGGTGACACCCATGTGAGTATAATGTAATGTCGATATGATGTTTCCTTCCCCCAACAGGAGATCTTTGATTACTGCAATTTGAACAAATCTTGTGTTTTTGTGTAACAACTCCAATATTAGTTTATTGCTTATTAAAAGAGGTGCCATGAAGAAAAAAGTAAATAAGAGAAAGGAAACAAACAAGCCAGGTTGTACTGAGTGGCAGGTGACACACAAGGAGAGAATGCAGCAAGGCTCTCGTTGTCATTTAAGGGGTTACCTTCAATATGATCTCAAATGTAAACATACTAGTGAAGACATAATCTGCATAGCCTAGGACCTGGAAGGCAACAAGACGTTTGGAGTGTTATTGGGGTGTGGTTAGTCACAGCACAGACAGGGGACACAGGGCATTTACCTTCAAAACGATCTCAACAGTAAAGATAGCCGTGAAAGCATAGTCAAAGTAACCAAGTATCTGCAAAAAGCAACGTAGATGTTTAACAAAGACAGTTCATTGTGCAGCTTCATACATCATAAAACAGCATGAATTAAAAAAAAAATTCTGGAAAGGGTTTGTTACGACAAACACCATACAGTGCATTTTGGTTATTTACAAAGAAAGTTAATCCACTACTGCAGTGCTCATGCAGTATGGACAATCAGTGACTGCACCCATCATACTGTAGGAATTATAAGGCATTTAGAGTCATCGTAATGCATGGAAAACTAAACCCAAATATCAACTGTGTTTATAAACATCACCGTACTGGTGTTTTTGCCTGTTTTAGCTCATAATAGTATGTAATTATTATTATGGCCAGCCAAAGGGTACAATACCATTACTCAGTTCATTTCCGATACCTGCCACTAGCCTAAGCTAAGGTATGCATTTGTAGAGTACAGTCAACCTCAGTGCCATTTATTCAACTTTGCATAGTGGATATAAAGACACTCATGTGTGAGTCAGCTGCTCAAAGTGTTGCAGTTCATAAGCCATGTTAGAACTAACTATTAACAATTTGAAAAGTTATACTGTCAAACGGATAATCTACTTTTGGTAGTTTCTTGGATCTAAAACACTTAGATCATGAACGTAGGAACCGACCAGCAGGAACAGGGTGACCATGTGCCAAATACAGACAAAACTTATTTTTAACTATTTGTCCCTGTGCCCTGACCGGAACAGTCTTTCTCCTGACAATTACACAGAATATATGTTGCGTGAAATGTGCTGTCAAGGACAGGGCAGATGACGTACTGTAGATGTACACTGAAAAGAAACTGCATACTTTCTCTCATCCTGTTTCTTTCTTTTTGACCTTTGCCCTCTGTGTAGCGTAAAACAGAGATGCAGCTCTAGCCTCTCAAAAAAAAACAAAAAAAACAAAACCTTTAAATTATTGTAAAGTTTCTGAACACAGATACAAAAGATCAATGTTTTTTCATATTAGTTATTTTATTTTTCTAGTGACATTGAACACAAATTAAGTTATAAATAAATTTTTTAAAAAAGTGTCTCTTTTTACTTTTTATGATGTTCAACCTTTTCAGTTCTTCTCAAACATGATCTTGCATTTCAGACCATCTTTAACATTAACTGTTATTAAAACACAAATGCCTTCATAAGAATTCATTGTATAAACTAAAATCTGGAGTCACTAAAGTATGCAAGTTACAGTAAATGGGCAAAAACATGCAAAACCGCCAGTATGGCATTTTTAAAGAGCCAAAGATTTATGAAACTCCTAACTAGCATCATTATCAGAAAAATTGTTTACTATAAATGACACTTCACCCACTGTAGCGCTTGTCGCTCCACTGTCTGTGAGAAGCCATGATACATTTCAGTGGAAAGATTGTGAACTTACAATATTGCGAGCTGAGAAGTTTCGGATTGGATCCTCAGCAGCGAGCGAGACAGAGCTGAGCATGATGAACACCAGGATGAGGTTGGTGAATATGTGATGATTGATGAGTCTGTGGCAAAACACACGAACCCTGGGGGACAAAGCCGAATCTCAGCATGGTATGAAACACTGTCTGTATGTGTACAGTCTCTGCGACCGAAGTGCTTCTTACGGGTTTGTGTTGCTGAAGATGAAGAAGGCACTTCCCTCTGGTATAGGAGTGATCTTCTCCTTCTTTACCAGCTCGGAGATAGCTGGCCGGGGGCCTGATGGGACTTCCGGATCCTCCTCCTCTGCTGCTGTATCATCATTGTCCTCCTCCTCCTCATCCTTACAGTCAAGCCGTCAGTAAGTGTGAAATTTGTGTCAGTGTACAGACTTCTCAAACTTTAGATAAATTAGTTCATGATGCAGAGATTGAAAGAAATTACAGATACCTTGTCATCTTTATCATCATCCTTTTTGTCCCTGTAACAAACAGATATTTATGTGAATCGCAGAGTCAATTTTGAGCATCGTCTGAGTAATTAAAGGTTACACTGCAGTGATATTTGACATGCAAAGATACAGTATTAGATCAAGTCACCCTTTCTTGTCTCCTTCGTCTGTGTTGAGAGACTCCGCATCTGCCAAGTTGTCCACAGCGATAGCCAAGAAGACGTTCAGGAGGATATCTGACCAAAGTACTCAGTGAAGGACATTCATTAACATTAATGCCACTCTAACAACAGTCTCCTGTACAAATATATAGCAAACCAAACACACCATTAACTTAAAAAGACTTAAAAATGATTTTGCTTCAGTGAGGAAGGATACAGTTTCCACAGATGAAAAGGATGATGAAGTAAAAACACACAATCATCCCAGAAGAGGAAGGGCCTCCGTACGCCATGATCCCATCGTACATAACAGCGTTCCAGTCTTCTCCAGTAAGGATCTAAAATCAAGACCATTTATTTGGCATCAACAGCAGTATGTCAAATCGAACAATAATAGACAGTTGTTTTATGTAAAGCTTCAAACAAATATATATATGCCATTAATATATATATATATATAGTGTAATATACTGTACCTGTACCTGAAAGAAAACTATTTAGCATTTATCTATTTAGAATTGCATTTATCCATCAGATTATATATTTAGCCTGAAATTACTTGATTTCTGATGCTGTTACTGAGATTGATAATCATAACATGTATCCCCTAGATTATTTTTTAAATATCTGCCCTACAATTTCTTATTATTTATCATTAGAAATATGCTGCGCACCAATATATCTGCATGAGTTAATATCAGCTGATATTATTATAATTTATTTATCGGCCTACTTGTATTTCTATTCTCTTTAGCCTTCAACATCCTGTACATCTTCATACCACAATCTTTCTTGTCTCTGTTGGTGTAAACGCATCATTATAGTAGCGCGTCAATACTAAGTGTTTGCCAGTGTATGTCATGTCAACTGGAATTGTATATCAGACTGTAATTACCTGAAACACGGTGAGAAGAGCTTGGGGAAAGTTGTCAAAGGTGCTCCTCTTGGTTTGGGTCTCATCGAAGTTAAACTTTCCACCGAACACCTGCATGCCCAGCAGGGAGAAGATGATGATGAAGAGGAAAAGCAGCAGCAGCAGGGATGCGATGGACTTCATGGAGTTGAGCAGAGATGCCACCAGGTTGCTCAGTGACTGCCAGTGTCTACAAACAAGGTTGAGGAAGACACGATGAACAGCACATTCACTGTGCTGTGCACACAAACTCAGCAGGATAATGAGCTAACCGTGTGACTTTGAAGATCCTCAGCAGGCGGACGCATCGAAACACAGAGATGCCGAGGGGCGACATGATTTCCAGTTCAACCAAAATGGTTTCAGTGATTCCTCCACACACCACAAAGCAGTCAAAGCGGTTGAACAATGAAACAAAATAGGCTTGTAGCCCGAGACTGTACATCTTCACCAACATTTCACATGTGAACAGGGCTAGCAGCACTTTGTTGGCCACATCTGAAAACCAGAGTAAAAGAAAAAACATAAAAAATACACAAATAAGAGAGAAAGTAAGAGGAGGGGTATGAGTCAGTGTTGGTTTTTATTTTTTTGGCTAAAATATATATGAAAAATGAAAAAATCATTATGAAAACCCTTGATAACCACAGGTCAACAATTACTGCACAAAATACACAACCATGAGATGCAAACCAATCACACAATTATTCAAATGGTTTCCAAGATGTTCTAATATTATACAAGTACATTAGTTTGAATATTTCCACATATTTTCCTTTTTAGATTTGTATGCATTCACTGCATTGCTGTTTGTACCTTGCACTTGCGTCAGCCACAAAGGCTGATTATAATGCTCTGATGATATGGTGAGGGTGTTGAGAAACACCAGGATGATGACCAACCAATAGAAAGGCACCGATTTGACAGCCAAACGGCACTTCCTGCGGCAGAACCTGTTCCAGCGGCGCCAGCGCCGACTGCAGTAGGAACAAACAAGCTTTGTATGAAGAAGAACTAGTGTGACTCAATTTGCTAAGTCATTTAATAGATTTAGAAGAAGAGGGGAGTTTATCGCAACTTAAAATTGGCTAGGCAACAGAATAAATACACCAGTTCACTATGGTTTGGTTAGGCCATTCTCTAAAAATACCTTATGATACATGCAGACTATTCGAAAGCTGCTAATTTATCATCCCAGTAAAATACATCAAAATGAAAGCCAAGCACTTACAAATGAAAATATGTATAATCTAATACATGCACAAACTTTACAATAACAGCCACATTTTGTGCATAATGCAAAGATGCAGAGTCTTAAAATATACTGACCTGAACTTTGACTTTGAAATTTTTTGACTGGAAGAAAGAAGAATTTGTCCGAGTTTACAAATGCAGGTTGTAACAGAAATAAGGAGCATCGACTGGTCATTACAATTCAACTGACAACAACATGAAAATATGTAGCTGCTAAAGTCAGTAGAACTACAGGTAGGAAGACAATATAAACATGTGAGCGAGCTGTTACTGCTGTTCTTTTACCACACATCAAAACCTACTGTTTGTGAGGAGCCAGTGAAGTCAGTGATCTATGTTTTCCAAAACTCTGCAGCACTGGTCACACCAGAACGCAACCTGATGTGCTGCAATTTCATGTAATAGCAATGCTCCGTTTTTTTTTGTTTGAAAAGGTTTGTTGTGCAAAGTGCTATATATTCTCACCACAGAGGTCCACAGCATGGTGTCTTTTCATCCTCCCCGTTTTGGTTCTCAGTGTTCACAGATTCTGTTTCACTGGCTGGAACACTCGCTGCAGTTGCAAATGAAACAGATATTTAGAAAAAAAATTATTCACATGCACTTTACAGTGGCACAAGTTTCTGCATCCCAGGAGGAAGAGGACATGAAAAGAAACAAAACATAGACTGCCTACATCAGGTCACTGTGACAGGAATCTCTTCAAACAAAGAAAAGAATGGGTGCACAAATGAACATTTTAGCCCAGGCAGCTTATACTCCAGAAAGTACACTCAAGAGCATCACAATAATTTGACACATACTAAAGGAAAATAATCTAGGCCATGTGGCAACACAAAACTCCCTCGTAGAAAGGAAGGTGCTAAGCACTGTGGCAGTACATCGCTGTCATCATCAGTATCATTTACCAAGTGCTGAAAGGAAGCTGACATAGGACAGGCAAGTGGACAGCTGCTCTGTGAGCGCTGACTGATGCAAACAATGAGAAGTGGAGGGAAGTAGGGAGCAGGGTGAGGAGGACAGAGCTCTTAGGGCTGTCTCTGAAATGCTACCCTCAAACTACTGCCAGTGCTTCAGAAAGACTGTGCAGACAGATGATGATTAACTGTGTGAAACGTCTCAGTGCTTTAACTCGTATGAGGGAGCGCGGTGTGTGTGCTGCTGCTGAGCTTATGTTGGCTTTGATTCTTGAGTGGTTGGACAGCTCTCAGCTCTGAAAATAGTGCTGACTGCTGGAGTAGTGATCTGGGTTTAGCCCTGTTTCCTATATTCATACTGAGCCCCCGCTTTGAAATGGGACATGGGAAGGAAACGGGGCGTGCCTGCTATCAAACGCAGCTGTATGTCTAGAGGCTCATGCAGTCATTTAGGATCCTCCAACTGGAGTTTTTGTGCATTTGCTGCTCATCTTTGAAACTAATTTCCTAGTTTCCAGAAATCAGCAAACATGGTAGATAGCAGTTTAACTTTTGTAAAAACTCTCCTGAGTGTTCAGACTAGAACTGTCTAATTATTTTACTGTAAGTGGAAAGAGCATCAAAGACACATATTTTTACAAACACGTATGCAAGAAACACATACACGCACACGCACACGCACACACACACACACACACACACACACACACACACACACACACACACACACACAATAGCTAGGAGAAGACAAAAGGGAAACCAAAGGATTTACCATGAGTGTCGGAGGACTGGCTGAACCACCCAAACATTCCTTTCTTCTTCCCAGTAAGGTCAGCCAGAGTCACCCCTTTATGTGTAATGCATGCAAGCCCATGCATTCAGACACAACGGCACAGCAGAGGGGCATGGGGGCGAGAATGGGCTGCTATCAAAATGGGTCAGAGCAGACAAGCACCACAGGACAACAACAGTATTCAAACTATCAATATCCAACAATGATGAGAGCAGCAGAAGCCACAGGGGCCTCAGACACTGAGAAGGGCAGAAGAAGAACATGGAGAGCTGTTACTCAGATGAAGCGTCTGCAGGTGAACGAGGCCCTGTACTAACATGTCACAGTGCTAATAAAGCATCTGTATGTTAACATGTTAGTAGGGGCTCATGTATTGTCGACAGACACCAAAAGCCAGGGTGGATGTTGAAGAAAAGCAGTATGAACTTTCCTCCTCATAACATAGAACATTTAACAGGGAATTTTACACTTCACAGTAAATGTTTTCTGCATTAGTGCTACTGTGTAAGTTAGAGCGTAAACTTCATACATCGGGTATAACTAACACACAGCAGCCAAGCAACAATAAATGAACAGAGGACACTACAATAAGGAGAGAAGAGAAGGGTCTTACGGTTGCGCTTGCTCTCTTCATCAGCCTCATCCTCGTTGTCAGGGTCGATGTCTTCGGCCTGAGTGATCCAGTCCAGGTAACCCTTCAGATCCTCCTCCAGCTGCTGCTTCTCACGCAGCTTCTGAAAGTCTCCCCGAGCTTTGGCCTTTTCTCTCTCCTTGGAAAACTCTCTGGGTTTGCAGACAGACACAAAGACAAAACACATGCAGTAGTAGTCAGTAAACAAACATGCACACAAAGATGAACTGATCTCACAGCAAATTAAAAAAAAAAAAATCATGCAAAATAAGGAATATCGAGTCTTCACGCCTATAAAACTCTAAAAACAGGAACATTTTCTCTAAGCTGAATAAAGATATCATCAGTATACATTCCCTGTATATCCATGTATTTACTGTACATACGGCAATGAAAGCCTTTCAAGTGCTCCAGTCAAACTGAACTGCAAGAGTGTGTGAATTTCTGAACCCTATCCACTGGAGGGAGACGTACACCCTTGAATAACAACACAGTGCTATATTTAGAGCTCAACAGTACAGTAGCGTATCCTTCAGGCGAGCATCCTAATCACACAGAAAAGCCAATATAGGTAGACAGATGGTTTCAAGAGACATGCAACATTTGCACAGCATCTGCATTCATGGATTATACAAAACGATGACTGTGGAAGCTGTAATGTGTGACAGAAAGTCAATAATGTAGATAAAGTGCACAGTGGAATTCTGTCATTGCTAAGAAAAATATGTATTGAAGCTTTGATGACAAAAAAGTGAGGCGCAAAATTGCACTCAGTGTTAAAACTGTTGAATTTTAGTAAATAGTAAATCATGTCAATCTCAATACAGTCTTATTGGTTTACAAAAAAAACAGGTTTTGCTGGCAGGTCAACCATCCAAAGTTAATTGTGCCGTAATTCTCCAACCCCACTCCACAGAGCTGGGAAAGCAAACTGGGGTTTGAGAGAACTTAGGAACACAGGGGGAGTGAAGGGCGAGGAATAAGATTAATTTCTCTCTCAGGAGGTTGGGTGGGCTGGGGATTGGGGTGAGGGAGAAAACGCTCACTTTGCAGTTGTTGTAGAAAGGACGTGACCAAGGTCAGAGAACAATTAAGAAAGCTTTTATATTTATATATCTATCTTTATCTCGAGGGCATAATATAGAGTAGCCAATTATTGGTTTAATATCAAAATGTTGGTATAAAGGTTGTCATCTGTGTACTTGTGTTGCTCACATCTAAAGAACGTACTAGAACATACTGTGATATTATAGACTAATGCTACTTCCCAAACACAGCAAGAAGTGTCAGAGTGCACAAAAACCTTTTGCATGCACACTTTGCACACTGCAGACTAAAATCACAGCACACGTTGCCTCTTACCCACTTAGCACACCTAACACAAGGTTTAACACGAAAAAGGAGCCGAGTATGATCAGGCTAACAAAATAAATCCAAGGTGTTTCCCATCCGATGGCGTCATTGACCTATAGGAGTCAGAAGGAGTCAGTTAGCAGACAGAAACACATAAAAGAACAGAGAACCTCCGGCCTGCAGCCAAGCAGAGGGCCTCTGTCTGCACAGAAAAAAAGGTGCTTACCCGCTCAACACACCCAAAACCAGGTTAAGAACGAAAAAGGAGCCGAAGATCACAAGACTGACAAAGTACACCCATGGAAGCTCAAAGCCCATAGCATCGTTCATCTGGAAGAACAAGCATCGTCACAGGGAGGAGGAGAAGCGAGAAGAAACGAAGAGAAAGAAAAGAGCGAAAACACTGTCAGAAAAAGAAGAGAAGACAAGAAAAATAGCAGCTTTTTCTTCATAAGAAAATTGGGATTTTGCAGGAATACTGATAATGCCAGATTAACCTTACATTGTTAGATGAGTTGTTGAATGCATGTAATCATTTAGTCAATCAATCATACCACGGTGATAAGAGCTGCCTCAGGAAATTATCCGCAGCCTCATCATCAGAACGTCAGTCACATTATTGCTGCGTGTCTGATCTAAATAGATATTTGAGGCTGAAGGCCTGTGACAATCACAGGTTATTGAACTGGGAGGACAGAGCAAGGGGCTCACCCAGTACAGCACGTCTGTCCAGCCCTCCATGGTGATACACTGAAACACTGTCAACATGGCAAAGAGGAAGTTATCAAAGTTGGTGATGCCATTGTTGGGACCCTGCCAGCCTTCCCTGCACTCTGTGCCGTTAATGGGGCATTGGCGCCCGTGCCCTGAGATCGCACATGGAGCTGGTTCCTCTTCTGCTATTCCATCTAATGAAAGAATGGAAAGAGTTAGTTCCCATTAGTATATATTATGCTATTTCTGAAAATGTTTATATTCAACCTCCACCATGTTTACAATTTACTACTTATTTCTTTCAAATTAATAAAGTTCTTCTTCCACTACTATAGCAGAGGGAGGAGATGATCTGGAAACAAGCTTTTTTTGCCAGGTGTTAACGCAGCCCCCCGAGGACACAACAGGTATCTGCCTATCAATCTATCTGTCTGTCTGTCTGTCTGTCTATCTATCATCTATCAATATATCAATATATCAATCAATCAATCAATCTATCTATCTATCTATCTATCTATCTATCTATCTATCTATCTATCTATCTATCTATCTATCTATCTATCTATCTATCTATCTATCTATCTATCTACCCTTGTTACCCTTGTTAACCTTGCTGTGTGTGTTTTTTGTCATTGTGCTGCAACTAGAAATACACTGTCATGTTTTTCCCAGTTTGAGTGATTTAAATAATATTATGGGATGCCTGTCTTACTCTTACTGTACTTTCAGTGCTTTCTATACATGCTGCTTGACTCAAAATTAGGCTGTTTTTGCGTTTAGATGCAAGTTTAACTGTATTTTGTGGAAATCTATGGTTTTAATGTTAGCCTACATTAGACATAAAATAACAGTTTGTTACAATAGTCAAATGCAAAATGCACACACTAAAAGGTTGATTTGCTTTTATATGTAAATCAGACAATTAAGAGGGCATACCTGTGCCAGGCATATAGCAGGTTGCATGCATTTTTCCGATGAAAAGCTCCAGGCCGATAATGGCATAGATGATAATGACAAACAAGACTAGGAGGGCAATGTGAAGGAGAGGGACCATGGCTTTAATGATGGAGTTCAACACCACCTGTAAACCTGAGAAAAGATGAAAATAAGTATATTACATGAAGTCTAGCTGTATTTCCTACAATCTATACATGAATGCACAAATGAGAAAATATGACTACATTTACTCAATTTGCCACTGTTCCTGTTCTTATTGCAAAAATGTTTGTGTTCCCACATGATCCTTCACATTTTGCGGTGTCCTCCTGTTTCCTCTAAATGCAGTTTAAAATTATTTTACTGACTGTTGACGATAAAGATAACGTTTCAAACAGTGTACTGTAGCTCTGGGCAGACTGACAATTTGGCAAGCTTGGGCGTACATAACAAAAATTATTATATTAATCAAAAATACATTTAAAAATGTTTGACATAGTGCATTGTGTGTTTTCCTTACTTAGTCCTATCCATGTAATTTCAGTATAAGGTTCAGTGCGTCCAGAACCCCATGTAGTTCAGAAACGTGTCAGAAGTGTTTAGTCTGAGTTTGCTTTTGTTACACCCACTGTTCATGTCTTTAGGGTGCTGATGTAGATGTTGAATAGATGTTTTTGAAAAACAGCCCTCAGGGATGGCACATAGACCATCTGGACTTGTCATGTGTAAACCTAGCATTACTGGGAAGCAGAACTAATTAAATTATACAACATTTTAAGAAAATATATGGTAATTCTTAGGTATCTGCGTTTACACTGGGTTAACATGGTTACATCCCTGTTGGTAAGTCTGGAGTTCTCACTACGTACTGGGTACTCCTGAGACCAGCCGCAGGGGTCGCAGCACACGGAAGGCTCGAAGGGCTTTAACATCAAATCCACCTGGTTTACCCCCGTGCCCGTGCATCGACGGATGGCTATTAGCTCCGTCGCCATCTCCCTTTTCATCTTTGGTCAAAAACTCCAAGACAACACTAAAGAGTCTGTCAGAAAATATAGAAACCCACAACATTAGTCTGGTGAGAAAACATTTAAGGGTTGACATGCGCATATGAATTGCATGCTGCATGATCCAGAGCATTCTTATCTACTATTGGTTGAGCTGAAGTGGACTAATTGGTTGACAGAAAACGAATCAGCGGCTGAAACCTTGGTTTTGAATTGTGTTGACATCACCTTGGGCTTTGGTAAATTACTGTCTGCATTTTATACTGAACTATTTACTGATATAGTCAGTGCACTAAAACATTTGTTAATGCCAAACTGTAAATCAATAATAATAATTGACTTTAAGTCAAAATCTACTGCACATAAACAATTTAATATAATTAATAATAAATACATTAAATTAATAATTAAATTTAATAAACATGGGTTACCAAACATTTTTAAGAACTTAGCTAATTTCATGTTTGTTGTCCTTACAGTACAATAGACATCTCACAGCATATTGCTCAATGCCCGGTTTAAGTACGTACGTAGCATGTCTGTATTTAACAGATGAGTGTACCCCTAAAACAGTCACAAAGTGAAATCAGCAGTGAAAGGTTCTGTCATCACTACAGTCAGTTTGACATTCCTCACCCAGCCAAGAGGCGAAAGCATCTCAACACATGACATCAGAGCAGGGGACTAAAAGCAGCGATTGAAGCTGTGAGATCTGAGGGGCTATAACCACTGTCTGCTCAGATGTATGTTTTGATGGTCAATAGGCATGACACTGCTCACATACAAGTAACCATTCAATCAAACTGTCCCCAAAATGCATGGCCCTTTTAGTCTCTGAGTGCCTAAAGCTTGTTTGAATCTCCGTAAAACTATAATATGTTATGAAGACATGCAAACACAATGAAGCCTGTTGTGACCCCTTAAGGGTCCTTGAACCTTTGTCATGCATTATTAAGTCATTTCAAAGTTATATTGATCTTAATGTGTCATTTCTGTCATTTAGCAGCAACAGGAGCTGCTGTTTCTGCCTGTGACTGTATAGCAGATCAACCCTGAGCGCAGAGCTCTGACCCAGCTAAGCACTGGACTGTGTGTATTAGAGGAGATATAGAGAGGAGAAAGACAAAGGAAGATACGGGAAAGAAAGGAGAAGTTGTCACAATGTTGAAGATAACAGGAGAATGAGCAGAAGATAGGAATGAGGGCAGAGAGAGGTGGGGAAGTGTAAAGCATGAAGCACAACCTGTACGGTCTGAGAGATCAAAATGGAAGTAACAAGAAAGACAAAGAAGAGCAGCAGGAAGTGAAAGAGTGAGAGAAGAGGAAAAAATGGGAGGGAGTGTTGGAGATGAGATGAAGTATGGAGAGATGGTGACTCACTCCAGTGGTGGTAAAGCTCTGATTTATTCTCTCTGTCTTTTCTGGGTCATATACTGTGGGTGTATTAGGTCCTCTATTAGCACTTGGCAGCTTGCAACATGGGCTTAAGCAACTTTAACACTGACTGCCTCTCTGACAAACACTGTAAACTGCAGCTATCCAGCTCAGATCAAACATAAAACCAAAATACCAAAACGTGATGACCTGGTTTGCAAACAGACACATATGATATCATGTCCACTGGGGCATGTTTACTTAAAATAAAATAACTGAAAAGAGGGAACGTTAGGACTTACCCTATGACGACAATGACGAAATCCAGCATGTTCCAACCGTTTCTCACATACGCATTCTGGTGCATCACCAAACCATAAGCAATAATCTTCAGAAAGGTCTCAATTGTAAAAATGATGAGGAAGGCGTACTCAACTGTTTCCTGCAGACACACAAAAAGAGATCAATAGAATTTTAAAAGATATAATGCAACATGCAGACACAGACACACACCGATACAAAGATGGATCTGATGTGAACATTTCAATCCAGCTTTGACGCATTGATTCATTGGTTCAGTGAAGTAAAGACAAAGCAACTTTCTTCAAGAAGCAGGAATAATAATGAAAATAAGTCTTCTAAATTATTGGATAACACCATATCATAATATTTACAATAGTTCTCTTTAAATTCTTTCCAGTAACCAGATAGTTGCTTAGTAGGTACCCATGATTTAACAAGTACCTACAGTATATATTCACTTTATTTTACCTTCTTATAGCTTTTTCTTGCACCTGCAAGTCTGTATTGGTACAGTATGACATCTGAAATTCATCATCTCAGTACCATGAAAAATAGGGATCACACATACACATAGTTACACACAGAGACACATGCTGATGTTGTTGGATTAGCTAATCAAGCTTGTTCAAGAATATAGGACGTCTCTATAAAATCAAATTGATCATTCTCATAACTGGTCACCACTCTGTCAAACTCCTGAAGTTTGCAGACGACACCGCCCTCATCAGCCTCATCTCTGATGGGGACGAGTCGGCCTACAGGCGTGAGATGGACCATCTGGTGTCATGGTGCAGCACCAACAACCTGGAGCTCAACTCCCTCAAAACAGTGGAGATGATTGTGGATTTCAGGAAGGACCCAGCCCCCCTCCACCCCCCATCCTCTGTGATACTCTGGTGACCTCTGTCGAGTCCTTCCTCTTCCTGGGCACCACCATCACCCAGGAGCTCAAATGGGAGCAGAACATCAGCTCCCTCACCAGGAGGGCTCAGCAGAGGATCTATTTTCTGCGGCAGCTGAAGAAGTTTCACCTCCCTTCAAAGATGCTGGTGAACTTCTACACTGCAATTATCGAATCCATCCTGACATCCACCATCACGGTCTGGTTTGCTGCAGCCACAGCCAACGACAAGGCCAAGCTGCAACGTGTCAGAAGGTGATCGGCTGCAGTTTCCCATCGCTCCAAGAGCTGTACGTCTCCAGGACCTGGAGACGCACAGCCAAGATCGCAGCTCTTTCAGTCCCTCCCCTCTGACAAGACACTCTGGTCCATCAGGACCAGGACCTCTCACCACAAGACGTTTCTTCCCCACTGCAGTGAACAGTACCCTAGTTACCCCTATATGTTGTGTATGTATGTATATAGTTACATACTCCATATCTGTAATAGGCTTGCACCAGACACCAAGATAAATTCCTAGTACTGTAAGGTGTTCTTTGCTGTACCTGGCAATAAAACTGATTCTGATTCTGATAGCTCTTCTGTTACATTTAAAACCCAAACAATACAAGAACACTGTTTTACCCTGAACAACAGTGTTTGACAACAGCAACAAAACTGTCCTGACCTCATTCTAGTCTGATTATTTGTCTCAGCACATACTCACAGAAAAGTCTGAAGACCATGAGAATATGAGAAATGCTGACCAGGTGAACAAGAGCAGTCTACTTGAATTTTCAAGTAAAAACAAGAAAATCTCAGAGATTAGTTTTATTTAGACGATTTTAAGATTTTAAAATCAAACCCTCCAACAAGTACAGCTGATGAAAAAAGTGATCAAACATGTTTTTTTTTTACAGTTGGACCTAAACACACCACAAAGCATAGAGTGGATGGACAGCTGAGCACTGAAAAGCATGAACGTTCTCACTAGTCAGCACGTGGACTGTACTCATATTACAAAAATAACTAAAACTTGGAATATTTTGTTCAGAATATGAATTGAAAATATTTAAAATAAAATAAAAAAGTTGCTTGGCTTGGCTGTCAGATTGTCAGCAAGATACATTTTACAACATTGTGCCTTTTTAGAAGAAGAAAAGGCCCAACCACAAACAAAAAAGGCAAAAACTCTGACTCACTAGGCTGAAAAACCAATCATAGAGTACTCAAGGCATGAATTTTGCTTAGTGAGGCAGAGTTTAAAAAAGGGACAAGCACTGTAAATAAAATGGCTGCTTTCGAGAGGGTCTGTACAGATTAGAGTCAGTGATCTAAATCAAAATTGCACCTTTCTCCAGTTGTTTCAAAGACAGACAGACAGGAACATTAAGCCATCAGACCGAGGTCTACTGGGGGTGAAGGTTACAATTGAAGCTCACACAGCAAGAAAAAGGTGGTATGTGCATGTTAGTGCAATGTATGAGAAGCGGGAGGTTGACACGCCACAGGGTGACTTAGCTGTTTAGGAAAGTCCTGGAACCTCCCTGGAGATATGACACCAGAGAGCGGCCTCCTTCATCCTTTATGCATGTGGCTGGTCACCATTAACTCTGCACACAGGCTGGTGTTCATTACATCTGTCGGTCAATACACTCGCACACTGAATATATTAGACACAGTCATTTAACTGTTCACACGAGAAGCCCATTGAATGTTTATAGGGCACAATATAGACAAATGCATTCACCTATATGTCTTATACATAAAAGCTGGTACAGCCTGAGGGAGTCCTTAATCCCCTGCTTTGTGTTCTCTGCAGACACCTTAAATGAAAAAGCTCTGTGGGCCGCAGGGCTCGTCTTTCCAACAGTTTACTGAAAATTATGAAAAGCACTTAGCCCAGAAAAAGAGACATGGGCCTCTTTGTTACTGAGGCAAAAGAGTGAGTTAAGCTTACGGCTGCTGCCGCTATTACAGAGCATGGTCGGGCCGCAGGGAGCAGGGGGAACAGAACGATTCATACAAGGACGGACAGAAAGTGACAAAGAGAAAAGACAGCCAGCTGCAGTAATCTGATGGTGTAGATAAGATAATAAGATAATAGTAAGATAATAAATTATAAATTAATAAAATTAATAAAATAATTTATAATGGATCAAACATACACTGGTGTGAGGTGTGAATATGTTTGTCAAAAATAGAACATTATATTTTCTCACAGGTAACAGCAATAATTGCAAAGATACTAAAATCAGTGGCTAATAAGTTGTCAGAATAGTTTTAGCTTTCCAGACTATGGTAAATGTATGCAAATTGCCACTTCCTGGTCCATGAAAGCATGTTAAATATAATAGCAAATGATAACCATCCCCTCTCAATTAACCAGCAATTTATTCATTCATCAGCATATTGAGCTGTGAGCAGAAATAGAAAGAGAGAGAGAGCAACTGAAAGAGAAAGTGAGTGTGGAAAAAAGCCTTTGGGAAGACCATAAATATCTCTGACTCATCTTAGTTTATTTGTAAAGAGACGTACTGTAGTATGTTCTTTTTCTCATACATTATATGCATATTACTGCTTCTCTTATTAGATTAGATTAGATTCAACTTTATTGTCACTGCACATGTGGGAACAAGGCAACGAAATACAGTTAGCATCTAACCAGAAGTGCATTTTCACAGTGCAAATAATTAGCCTATATAATCAGTATATAATAATTTGAATATATAAACAATGTATAAAAATAAATTAAGAATGTGCATATATAAACAGTATACAGAGGGAGGTAAACACAATGAGTGCAAATGTGAGCAAATGATTATAGGTGGTGCAATAAAGAAGGTATTGATAATAATTAAATATGTAAACAGTATTCAGAGAAGGATATAATATATCATGTACTCATGCATGCACAGCCACACAGTAGCTGCAGTACACACCACATGATTATGTCCAAAAAACAGCACATAATAAACTCAGCATAGACTACATGTTCCCACTTAACCCACACAGCCAAACAGGCCATATTCTGCCACAGGGTGAGTGTTCGTGTCTGCAGGCACAACTCATTTTATCTCACACAGTCGCAGAGCTCAGTTCACCATATGATGAAGGATGCTGAACCAGTGAACCATGCATTCGTCTACATAACCTGCCATATGACTGAGCCAGGCCAACAGCAGTAACATAAACCTATGGTATAAAGAACTCATTGGGCCTGTTCCCAGTGCTCATCAATTGTGTATCTTCCACTAGGAAAAGAAATTATCACTAATTTTTATGAGTGGATGTGGAGTCATAAAAGGCAAGGGAACAACTCGTCTTGAAGTTACAGTAGTGCTGATTGTACATTAACATTTATTAACTACTGAAAATGAAGCCACCTGCAGCCTCCTGAAGTGAAACCAGAACAATAAAAATTAGTCACAGCTCGAAAATACAGTCTATAAATACAACATTCAACACTGCTTAAATATTAAGCATTGTTTCCATATGTACAAAAGCATATCCCACCACCTAATCACTGATGACCAACAGTTGCAGAATACAATGTTTAAAGAAATAGCTTTGGTAAATATGTTTGCTATCTTCAAAGATGGAGATCTTGATGGATGGAGAATGAAACAGCTCATCCAGCTCTGTCCAAAGATACCAAACAACAACTACCAGCATCCCATTGTGTTTCATTTATTTATGTACAATAACTCAGCCATAAAGCTGAGTTAATGATCTACTGTTATTAACTTTATATTTAGTAGAAAT
Organism: Mastacembelus armatus; assembly: GCF_900324485.2. NCBI lineage: Eukaryota > Metazoa > Chordata > Actinopteri > Synbranchiformes > Mastacembelidae > Mastacembelus > Mastacembelus armatus. The sequence continues at coordinate 28,664,168 of NC_046637.1, forward strand.
CAGTGGTATTAATCTTCAGCAAATAAAACAAAGGTATATAAACAAAGCAAAGCAAACGTAAGCAGCAGACCTCCAAACCTGCAGACATATTTACATATAAACTTAATTTAACTACAGCAAATACAGCATCATATTACAGACAGATGGTGCAGATGATTAATCAAATGGTTAATGGACTAATTGTTGCATCTCTAAAATATGCACATTGATTTCTTTAACAAATACATTGTGCAGTCCATTCACCACCTGATAGTATGAAAAGTCACATAGAAACATGTGGTGGTGAGCCCCGAGTCATGTGAGTCAAAGTGACACCATGCATGTGTGTTTTCTGTGTGGGATCAGAGTGTTTACACAACAAACTATAATCAATAATACCAACGTCAAAGCAACCTACCAAGTACACAAACCTCACAGTGTAGACGCGCAACACAGCAGCCAATGCGTGAGTGTAAACCAACTGCAATTATCAGCCATGGGACAGCCTGAGAACAGATATCTCTTGACGGTCACAAAAATGCTAGAATGTCATTTTGGATCTGATTCTGTACACAGTGTGTGGACATGTATTCTGTAGGACTTCCCACATCAATCTCCCTCCCCCATGCTCTCGCCATCTCTTGCTAACGCTCTTTCCTTCCCCTGTCTGTATAGATCAGTCAGTGCCATCCAGCCAAGCCAGGGGGTGAGGGCAGCCAGCATTTAATGCTTCTTCACGCCTACTCCTGCAGGTTTCCACAGTAAATAAGTGTGCTTCAATGTGCAGTCTATATTGGGATGGCTGTTCAAGTGTGTGTTATGCTTGTGTTTTGTGTGCATCTTTTAATAAGCCCAGCTAAATCGCATTAATGCTACCAGTTGATTCTGCATTAACGTAAAATTTAGCATAGTTGATGACAATGATATGTTATCTCTCATTAGAAATGAGTAGAGTATGCTGAAAGTCATGCTTCACATAGTTTTGATTGTTCAGTTGCTAAGGAATAAAACTACACCCACCAATTAAACAATGACAGCAGTGACAGTGACAAAATGTCTTGTATTCAATTGAAATCAAGCAACTACATTACAAAATACAACAGAACATACTGAACATCTGTTCTTTATTGCTCTGTGTAAGTGGGTCCAGGACATAAATGTGGAAAATGCATGTCGATACAAGTTTATGTGTGTGTATGTGAAAATACTGTGGGGACGTGCAGGAGTCGTGCGAGGGTGTGGATGTCATACTACCAAGGAAAACACAGGGGCAGATCATATAGCATGTAAATGTCTTTAGGAAAGAAAGACAACATCACAGTGAATGTTTGATGCATACAGTGGTTAGTGATGGATTACTTAGATTCACATGGTCAACAAACAGCTGAACAGTGATGGAGTCACTGAATTGAAACTGTGGTTTTCAGTTTGCAAAATGCTGTAGCTGTCAGAAACCAGGAAATTTGCACATACGAGTGTTTGTGTGAAGAGACTAATGCTAAATCGGCTACCTGAACACCATAACACCTGATGAACAATACTGCCTTTCACTCAAGCCCATGCACACAAATATGGACACACGTACAGAACACAAATTATGAATGTAAAGACTTATGATGCCTCTATCTCTCCATTCTGTGTTTTTGTAGGAATGTATGTATAACATACAGCAGCCAGCACAGAAACCAAAACAATGGCTGAACTGAGTTTTATTGAAGTTTCTGGCAATACTGACGCAATGCAGAAAATATTTGTACCAAATAGTGAAATTGCTATAATATCAACACAGCATAATTAGGACTATCAGGGGAAACTGTATTGCCAAAACTGTCTCCAATACAGGTACCAGTGTCGCTATTTATGTTTAGTCTACAACAACGCCTCCCTTTTCGATTTGGCGTTAGCCTGAGTTATCATGCCTTGAATGTTAGATTCATCATCCTCACAAATAAAAGCCCAAGTGTGCAGATGGACACATTGGTAAAATCAGTCAAGCAAAAATACAAATAAACATTATAGTTATAGTTGAGTGTTAGTTTATGATAAAATGTATACATTTGATTAATATTACTTTAGCACTATAATTATGGGAACGCTGTTTTGCATTGCTAGACATATGACAGAACTGATATGACATATGTTGCTTATACAAACTCAGGACAAGCCAAAAACAAACTTAAAATTTTACATTGAGTATTTGTGGACTAGCAAATTTTTTGTGTGCAATATATTAGATACTGTACATCCTAAAATCTAATGTTTATAATTTCAGGTTTACAATCATTTTACTATCACACCTCATCGATTCCCCAATTTACCAATATGTAAAATCATATATTTAAACTTCTATTCATCTTTTAACAATCATAGCAACAGACGGGAGATGCAACTGTAATTATGCAGTCAAAGAGAAATAATAAAACTCTCTTAAATATCCTGACTATAGTTGGGTTTGGGTTGGATGTAAAATACGCCTATCTCTAATTCTCTTAACTGGAATATACTATTACACAACATCTACATTATTTAAAAATTAACTATACTGAAAGAATTAGAGAAAAACTACAAATCTAAAACAGAATGAACAAAAAAGGATCCGTTGCCCATTTTTTTGTCACACATTGTGTTTGTTCCTTGCATTCATGTTACTTATAAATCCTATGAAAAAAAGGCAGAAATCATCTGTCATGTAAGATTGCACACTGTTGTACTCGGCTATCCACACTGAATCCACACAAAGCTAACACGGCTCTGACTCCCTCCTTACCCTCTCGCTTGCTGTCTCTTCCTCACATACACAAACACACTCTTACACTTGCACACACAGTGTAGAAATACACATTCAAGATAACAAGTAGGGACAGTGCTAGTGTGAGCCACAAATGAGCAGTTATGTTAAGTGACTAAACACATACTTCTACTATCATCTCTATGGGAGTCCACAGTCCAGACACTGCTGCTTGTGCCAGCCATTACACTCACACAGCCAACTGCTTCATCCGTTACACACATGTACACATTTACGCTCTGCTGCACAACGTGCAGCAAAAAACACAGACACATGAACTTTAGCTGCACTCCTCATATGGAAATCTATTTCAGCAATGCTCATGTAAACCTGAACCACGGATTACTACCACATTAAAACAAAGCCGTGACATGAAGAAAGTACACAAACTACACATGTTCCAAAGGGCAAAATGGCAGGTTGTGAGTTAAATTCTGAATACAGACAGGACATATTAAGTTGAGAGAGATTACTTGTAACATTCTGGTGCATTATTTACCTAAAGTTTTAAAATGAGATAATGACACTTGTATTATTTATTTTTAATCTAAAATAGAGCCTGAAGACCAAAGCATAAAAAATAGGCTTTATGCTCATGCAGCCAGGCATTAGAGTAATGGGACTGTAAAAAAGGATATATAGTGAATGGCACTTTAGTGCAAGGGAGCAAAATATTTAAGGTTATCAGTATCTCACTGACAAAACATCAGTGTGACATTCCTTAGAGTGTGCACCGGAGCAGAATTTTTAGGGTAAAATGGCTGATGTAGAGGTGTGTGCTTATGCTACACATTCCTAATCTTCATGTTCAGTAATACATTTAAAAAAGCAAGTTGAAGGACATTATGAAAGCACTGACATTATTATCAGACATAAATAAATGAATAAATAACTGTATTCTTCTACAACTCTTTGATCCAAGACCCACTGGATCCTTTTCCATGGCTGGTTGTCATCAGTCAACAGGCATTGGCTTTGAGTCACACGTTTGGCACTATGATGCTGCTGTTACTTCAGAAAGGACTTCCTCTATGGTGATAGTTGCTCATTTCCTAGTAGTGCGCTGCTGAAATCCAACACGTTAACATCAATTTGTTTTGTATGGCCTGTGTGCTGTGCAGCGGGCCTGAGAGTTCATTTAGATTGGCGTTTAATTGTGCATGCCTGAAGTGACAATCGATAAACACTTTAGGGGATAACTGATGATAGAGCTGGGTGATTAGTAAATCTGGTCTGTGGCAGGAACTTCTTGTGCGTGCTGGTGCTTGTAACCTATTTGACTAACGTAAGTCGAGATACAGTCGGGTGTCACAAATCTAAGCCCTATTTCCTGCAGTTCAATTGTAGAATGTTATCCATGTATACAAATACTTTCTTAATATCCCTCACATACCATCATTTCTAACATGTTTCTACATAACATTTGTGGTGTCAATATAAGACGTTGCTAAATGTGCTGTGTAATGTCATTGTTGTCACAGTAGACAACAATGACATTACATTGCATTACAGTGAGATTGCAAGCATGTAACTATCATTGCTGCAAGAAAGCTTGACTTGTTAATCTTGACCAAAGGGAAACAGCTGTTTATAACATCCGCCTCCCCAACCCCTTACCCCTCACCTCTTTTTTATATATATGTCTTTTGAGCTTGTTGTGATGGCACTAAATATTGTATTAAAGGAAACAATTTTGCCATAATTATCCCATATAAGACATCCTCATTGGTAACAGCATCTGAAAGTGAAAATGATTTAATCTTTGAGTTCTCTGCTGGCATACAAATGATCTCTCTGTTGGTTTGTGTGTAGACATTTCAGTCTTTACATGTTTGTGTCCTTTTGTCCCCAGTAAAATAAATAACTCTGCAGAGTTATGCAATAACAGTGATACGGGCAAACACTCCATGATACCAAAGACAATTCACTGCATGTTGCCTTACGATGGATGAGGCGTATGAATCATATTCACCATGAAAAGGTCATTGTTTTGCTCAGCTACCTTCAGCTGGAGCTGCCTGGGGTGTTGAGTCTCAGATAGATAAGTCAGAAATGACCTTAAATCAAAGGGAGAAGGGTTGCAGAGTAGACTGTCTGTCCTCCAGACAAGGTGGATGCAGAGAAGACACAGTTACGTGCAGAATGGATTGTATGAGCACTGCTTACTATTACAGTGAAATGACTAATGAAAAGAGCAAGGAAGGCGAGAGCTAAGCAGGAGACGAACAAAGGAATGACTACTAGTTCCTGACGGGGTTTGTTGGCTCACGTGCACATATCAATGTATGCGCTCGCTACATCCTGTTACTCACTTGTGCCTCCTGGTGGTAGCAGGACCCCAATCTTTTGCCCTGTGCTGCCTGAGGAGGAAATTGCTTTCTATTTATAATGAGCTGCTGCATTTAACCAAGCCTTACTAACAAGACAGGCAGACTTGTGCTATTAAGGCCTCTATGACACTGCAGCAATTCACTGTTTCTACCTGACAGCAGCTCTGAAACACATAGACAATAGCTACACAGTGAGTGGAATCAGTTTTTCACCTTTCAGGAATTACCTGAGAATGAGTGTGTGTTGAAGGTTGTACTACATTTGAATATGTCACTTAACAAAAGCATGCATGGTTCTGCTGCTGAGATATAATTTGATCCTTGCTTTACACATCAGGCCTCTCAGCACCCCATCTCAGGTTTCATATCAGTCCTCAGTCCACCTGTGATGCTGCAGAGCACAGCAGTGTGAAATGGCAATCCTCACTACAGCCTTACCGGCTGGCTGCCATAGCAAAACCAGCTCAGCATTTTTTTCTCTAGCGCTCCTCCTGCGAGTACAGCAAGAGTTCTGTTGAACAACTAAGGCCAGGCTTGCACACCTGCCCTATACAGCTTTCCATTGTTCAATCTCTGCTGAAAAGGGAAAATTTGCAATATTCACCCACTGGTTCCTGATTTAATGTTGACATTGCAGAAGTAAGCCAAAGTCCTGCGCAAGCAATGTAGAGCTATCTGTAGCACTGGACAAGAACTAGTAATCTGGCTGTCAACAAACACATTCATAGTGCAGTTAGAGAAGATTCCATATAGACATATTTCATTTAAGCTTTGTCCTGACTGTAGGGACTGAATAAAATACAACCATATGTTAAATAGTTTTACATCTAACAACCGACTTGTCCTCTCATCTCAACCTAATGATCTCGCTCATTACCAGCCCAACTCATAAGGAGTGTACAATGTGTAGCAGTTCTTGTTGGTTCTTGTTAGCACATCCATGAATCCAATCGGACACTTGTGTTTAGGGGAGAGCAAACAGCAATACTCAGATGTTCAGAGAATAGACATAATGAAGGCATCATAAAAAAGTGTCAAACTATAATCAAGTTCATGCTTACAGCTCGATACTTAATGACTGAGATGAAATGTGGATGGTATCTTCCTTCCTCAAAGCAGAATTTTAATTTGATCATATTTAGCTGTTATTAAAGTCAATACTGAAATGCTCACACACTTTCCTCTTGCCAGAGACCCTTAGATGGAGAAAGTGAAGCTCTGAACACTGGGACATAAATTCTGACAATGCTCTGAATTTATTAACATAGTAGTTTGGCTCCGTAACAGTTGCACTGCAAATCTATAAGGAGACCTGGGGTTTAGAGGCTATACAAACAATTACCAGTATGAAATAAGTACCTGTCAACACTACACATGAAGTCCATTATCAGTCCAAGCTGTGCACACATTAGTAAGTGGTATCTGTCACTGTGTGTTGTATAGTCATCTAAACACAACAGAGCTGCAAGCTCCTTCACTCAACATTCAAATTAACCTCATATTTATGTTCTGTAGTGAGTAAAAATGTTTAGTTATATAAAGGAAGTTATATAATATATATTAAATAGGCAGCTAACCGTCCTGTGAGTGCCAGGTTCTGATCTCAGAAGCTACGCAGGGCCGGGCCTGGTACTTGGATGGGAGACCAAGGGCTGCTCGACTCAGTCGAGGTTGCACAAGCCAGTGTGGTATTAGTGTCAGTCCCAAGCCCGAGTAAAACGAGAGGGTTGTGTCAGGAAGGTCATCTGGTGCAAAATCAAATCATGCAGATCAATTGATTTGCTGTGGCGGCCCCTAATGGGAGCAACCAAAAAAAAATGAATTGGCCCGCCCCACAAAATGAATGAGAAGAAAATATTTATTATTATGTAGATTTAGTCTTGTCTGGCCAATACCTGATCCGGTCAGTAAGGTCAGTATGGGCGCTGTTACAAATTCAGTGGGCTGGACTGGTGCATCAGTAAACCAAAGACAATATAGAGATGGCATGTGTACAACCACTCCAGTTAACAAATGTTCCAGCAGTTCTTTCATCAGGATCCAACTGGTCTCACCACATTTTACCAGTCTCCCATGCACATTTTCACCCAGTTGTCACTGTTATGACAATCCACCTCTTTCAAACATCACTCCAAGCTAAACCTGAGAACATTCTGTAGATAACACTGTAACAGGAACTGTAATGTCCCAGATAGCCCACTTTTCTATAATGCACCATCGCTGTGTAAACACATACCCTGAGGTCACCCTCCAGGGTCAAACTGTGAAGTACTATAGCTTATGATGCTGAAGCAGACCAGTCACACGTTTAACTAAAGCTGTAGCTTATTTTCCGCAGTGGTTTCTCAAGCATAACAGATAGAGAAACACTGCTGCCAGTCCTTTACAGCAGGCTGGTAAGCTTTCTTTAATGTGTTCCTGCTCTCAAGTGAAACTTTCAAGAACATTAAAATGTCTGCAGACACTCTGTATAAGCTGCTCATGAATCATTAAACACCACAGCTAAATTCTGCTCATGTAAGGGCCACATTCTGAGTGTCTATCTGTATTTTGGAGAGTGCACTCATCCGCAGCTGTGGAACAATGCTTACAACACTACAACACCCATAGTTCATCACACAGGCAGAAATTCACAAGGTGCACAAAGTGGTGCAATGACTAGAATATTCTAAAAATAAAAAGTTGAATAAAACCTTTGTAGTGGAAAACTATGACATGATAAAGCACCAGTGAGGATAGATGCCAAAGTATTGCAGTGTAGGCACAGCAGATATTTCAGATCTACTTGATACAGCAATATACTGTATGCTGTATTCAGTCTTATGTCTGTAAAGACTATATCTTCATCTTGAAAAGGCAACACTGTGAAATTTTACTTATGTAGCCCACTTTCACAAAATCTGTAGTAAAGTAAGGAATAAAAACATATTCAGGCTACTCACCAGGTCATGGTTTGTGGAGTTGGAATCATCTTCAGGGAAGGGGACATAGACAGCTAAGGCCATACAGTTGGCAAAAATGGCAATTAATATAAATATATCAAATGGCCTGAGAAAAGAAGTTAAGGAACATTGACAAAAGATGATAAAATCTCTCCAGCTATGACAACTTCTACTCTACATCCAAAGTTGCAGCTTATACACAACAAAAGATAAATTTGTGGGGTTCCTGAGATAAGAATTTTTTTCTCTACATATCTAACAAGTATTTGCTTGAAAAGGCCCAGTCACTGACCAGTCGAGCATATTTTCCAATCTCAATGTGCAGATTCACCAGTCACTACCCTAAAGGTCCTAAAGCAGAGTTTTCCAATTTACTAATTAGTAAAAAGAAGAAACTTAAAACATTCACTGTAAATTCAGTTCATACTTCACAATTGATCAGGTATTCCAAAGTGTAGACTACGTGCAGTAAATCCCCAATGACTCTTTTTTATTTTTCAAAACAGCAAGGTGCATTATGAACTGTATCTTTGTGATTCATGTAAGGCAGTCTCCTTTATAGCATCTGATGGCTTTTGTGACAACATCTGCTTGAGCAACAAACCCACCACACTGTCACACAGCTGTGTTGAGCCACTGTTGAGTCATTTTATCTGCATAGTATCGCGCCGGTATTTTGGAATTCAGGACACGATGGCAGTCACATCATTTCGTAACTGGGATCCAGGAGGAAGATTCAGAAAGTATGCTAGCTATCCTGTGCTTATTTGAACAGTTTTCACCACCAATAGCAACAAAATGTATTTTTAAAAAAACAATAAATTCTTTTCTTTCCCATTTTTTCTAGTTGCCTTTAAAAAGCCTGACAACATTTAAAAGCAAGACATGAAATCTTCTTATGTGGCAGTTTTCATATACAGGCAATTTGTACAAGTAAACCTGGAAATAATAGTAATAATAATAAGAAGAAGTTATTTACAGTTTTTTTATTGTTCATTATTATGGCAGCTATTTAACTAATCAATTAATTATTTGACCCACTAAAAGTCAGAAAATAGTGAATATGTCCATAACCAAATCCGCACACCGAAAGAGATGTCTTCATGTCTTTGCATGTCTGACCAACAGTCCAAAACCAAAATCTTCACAATTTCATTTCAAAAATGAAATGAAAAAAGCAGAACGCTCCCACAGTGAAACAGAGAATGATTGTTTCTGCTTGATACGTTTCTTGAATCATTAATCAATCATCAGAATATTTGCCCATTATGTTTATGTCAACTGAATATCCATTTCATTTATTTTAGCTATTATAAGTGCTGATAATTCATCAAATCGCAACACTCCCACATGCACCCACCACCACCAAAAGCCACTGTAAAGGATACTTCCACTCCACCAGACTGATGCAGGCCCTGCGTATGGGGTTGTTGAGGTTGAGGCAGAACAGGGCTCTCGGTGGCCTGCTATTGGCGTTGCTGCCCTGTTTCTTGCTTTTGGCATACTGCTGCCGCTTCTTCTGTGCCAACGCGCCTACCGGGATGGTAGTGGACGTTGGGGCAGGCGGGGCAGGAGGAGCGGATGGTGCCACAGGGGCAGGGGCTGGGGCCGGAGCAGGGGCAGGGGTTGAGGCGGGAGGGGCTTCTGGGGCCGTAGGGGCAGGGTCTGGGGCTGGCCCGTTGGCGCTCATGGTGAGGGCGTTGGTCTGTGGGGAGCATCCAGCAGCATGGATCTGCCAGGGTAGACAGGGAGGCTAGAGGAGGGCAGAGTAGTCTGACCAGTGAGCTGGCACGTCTCCGGGGGGGGCGACTCTGGTGCTGCTGGCATAATTTGCCACTGAAAATGAGAAAAACACGAGAATAGATGGCATCAGTATGTTATTGCACTGTCTGTAACAAAGATGGGATGCGTGATATGGCTTTTAAGTGAAAACAGCACACATTACATCTGCTCTAAAATCCGCACCAGTGGACACAAGAAATACTTTAAGGTTTGACAGGTCGTTCTGCCTGTTTGTACTGAAAGCCTGCTCAAACCGCTCAGGTCAGCTGGTTCTAATATTGCTTCTGTGCTGAGAGTCATGTCAAAGTACAGCAAGGCGACTCCAGGTTTGACAATCCAGCACAAACTAATGATTCTACTTGAAGATGGAACCACATCAAAATCTATTTTCATTTGTACAGATGCACTGAACAGGCACAAAGTGCTGTTGGTGCCCAAAATGGGTTCAAAGGCAAAGCAGAGATCAGCAAAGCAAAAGGCTGTTGGTGTTATCCTCATATGGTAACTGTAGTATATGTTGACCGAAGATTAACACACACACAATGTCAAAGGTGCCAGAAGAAAGTAAATAAGTCTTGGGCAGCTTATACTGAACTGCACTGGTCTCTTGAAGGACAAATTATTATTTTCCCTGCAAACATGCAAATAAGATATATCCTTAATGTCACCAAATGTTTGCGTCTATATGACTCAAACAGCGAAAACAATGAAATGTGCAACTCAAACTTACAAGAAATGTGTCCTGGCTCCGATGTGGCCATCAACAGTCTAAATCTGGTTTATAATCTGAAAATGAGCATATTCCATAAGGACAGTAAGCGGCTGACACGCAGCTCAAGCCAAAACACACACACACACACACGTACACAAATTAAGCGTGTAAATACAGAGGCATCACTTGGCCACATCAGTCGTATGAGTCCTTGAACTGTCAGCAGGCCCCGCAAAGGAAGAAACACTAGAGGTCACATTGAAGAAGAATTAATCTTCACATTGCGCATTAAAATCTGACTGGCTCAGAAATAAGTCTGTGCTTTGTGGTGAATTCTGTTTCTACAGCTCTTTGTGCTACGCTGCCGCCTTCGTGCAGCCGAGGCCAGTCACAGCGCAAAATGTGAACAATGCGTAATAAATGCGCTTTTTTGGGAATATTAAATATTTCACTGCTGCACCACACACCATCGACCGTGAAACCGTGATAAAAACAGACACCAACGTTTCCCTGAACCATTGGTGACAAAGTGACCGTCATCAAGCGTCTTCGTGTTTCTCCTTGGACATCACCAAGGTAGGAAATGGTCAAATCCGCTCAAAACGCCGTGAACAGCCTCGCACAGGGAAACGCGCAACCGTCAGCTGGTCCTCAGCTCAGCAGAAACAGCTGGCAGCTTTAATACAACAAACCCCAGCCAGTGATGCTGAGCTAATGTAGTGGACAGTCCACATGACCAGAGCCGATCTCAGTTTGTAGAAAGGTACCAGCCTGGTATCAGCCCTGACGGTGCAGATCTATTTATCTCTGCTGTTTGTGACAAGGCGCTCGATGCATCTCCCCCTCTGAGCCCACCACAGATGACAGCATGGACACATTCATAAGAGCTGTCCTCTGAAAATCATCAAAAACCACCATCATTGCTATCATGCAGGAAAACGCAGCTATGCTAAAAAGGCTAACTTGAGTTGGTGGAGCAGAAACCGCACCGCGCTGTACCTTTTTTCCTGCAGACTTTACAATTCAGCTCGGTAACACGGGTCCAGTGGTTCGGAAATACGCGGTGTAAAATTCACCAGCTCTGGGAGCAAGAGGACCACATAAAGCCTGTGCATTAATCAAGCTCTTCCATGGTGACCGTGGAAAGCTGGAGACAGGAGAGTGCGCACCAGACAACAGAGCATCCTCTGCCGGCGCCAATGATCGGTGAAACGAGGGTACATCAGAGCGGAAGCTCTCCTCCTCCTGCCCCGACTCTGCTGCTCCCGCACAAGCTCCAACTCAGATCACTCAGGTTGAATGGCAAGTCCCCAGTGAGTCCAGCCCGTGGCTCTTGACTAAAGGCGACACCTTTCAAACAGGAGGTCACATGCAGCATAATTAATCACGCGCAGGTCACTAAAATAGACCCTGAACAGACTTGAATGGACCTAAATTTTTTTAAAACAGACCAACTAGAGACCACGTTTTAATAGGGCACTGTTCACGTCTTTGCTAATGTTATAATTAATAAATCATTTTTAACCTCATAAAAATTCTGTGAAATTCGACCAAATATGTGTATCCAAGGGGCAACTGCTCTGAGGTCTCTTTTCAAAAATAACACTGAAGTTTGATTTTTCTAAGCACTCACAGTCAGTGGCAGGACTCCTTGCGTTCACTAATAAACGTCTGAAGTAGAATAACCTTTTCTGCCAGAATAGTTTTGGAAAACAGATGCTTGAAGGTGACTTGGTGTTTTTGACTGGAAAACACAATTAGCCTTAATGAGCCCAGTGTTCAAATATGGAAACAATGCCACACATAATCAATATCTTCAAATAGTTTCAATCAAAATGCCAATCTGACACAAGGATATAGACTAATGTTTATACCTTAATTCAAGTTAGTTGCTTTACTAAAAACTTCTTTTGGGTTGCCAGGTGGAGAAACGTCCTCTTGTTGGTTCCCTCCAGTTGTGTTTAGTAATGATGTGGTTAGAAATTATAGCAATACACCCCTGTCTCATTAGTTTGGTCACTCTGACAGATAGTGTTATTTTATCTGAAAGATTATCGATAACTCAGCATCAAATATTTCAGACCCTGGACTGATTATAAACCAACTACCTTAAATTGAAGAGAATTATTGGTTATCTTCAGAGTCCAGCCCTCAGCAGGTCACAGTCCAAAGGACTCTGGAATCCCTCAGCTCCCACACCACAACAGGTTTTATATTTACCACCCAGTTCATGCTCCACACCTGGGAATCCTGTTGTAGTTCTCTCCATAGACAATGTACCCTGTCAAAGTACAGGTGTAATGTAGCTCACCATGCCATACCATGTTAGACCACAGTGCACTGTGCTGATAGTACAGTATCTATAGCTCACAATACTACATCATAGTATGCACTATGGTACATTTTAGTATTTGCCACATTTTATTGTTAATATCATGACATTATTCCTTGTTGTAAAATGTGTGTAACCCAGTTAGCAAGGGTACTGGTATACCGCCATCTTAGCCAACTCTTAAAATTCTTGCCAACCCAAAGCTTCATTTGAAATTACACTGTACAGCAGAATGCTGTCATGGGAAGGCCCATTATGCAGCATAGGAAAAAAACATCCACTATAATAGTCACAGTGGATATCTACATGTGATCAGACTGAGGCAGCCAATACCCAGACCCACTGTTGCTGTGATAAATTTCATGTCTTTCCTGTCAGTCCTTTCTAACACATTGCCCTCCTTTGACTTGCCTACCACTTGCCTCGTGATACTCGCTCATAATGGGAAAGTAAGTCAACACCACCCTGCCTGATCTAATCGTGACACTTATACCTCTCTGCCATTGTAGCTGTGCTTAGCAGTTTCTAGAATATTCCACATGTACATAAATAAAAACAATGCTGTTTCTTTAACTTAGATTTTTATACAACACTGCTTATTCGGTCAGAAATACTGTCATTTGCCAGTGTTTGCTTTTGATTTTAACAGATTGAAAGATTTGTATGAACAAAATGTTACCCATAAGAAAATGTAAAAAACATATTGTCATTTTCAGTAAAAAAGAAAAAATGTATCTTCACAAAAGTGCAAATGATCAGCCCATCTAATTTTCATTTTTAATTTTTTTAGATCACACTGGATTTTTTGTATCAAAAATCTGAAATGCTAGAGTATAACCACTCATACAATTACTGTTGTCTTGCTTAAATTTTTGTATTTGGTAGTAAAACGCCCCCCACACAAATGCAACACCATAACAAGACACTCCTCATTTCCAGCTACAACTGAATCCCACCCTTATGAAAAACTAATGAGCAAATGATAGCTTTGACCCATAGAACCACTGTTGTAGAGCAAGGCTGGCTTTATAGTTGCACTGTAATTAATGAAAGTATTTCAATTAAGGGTATAACCCAATAACTACTTCCTTTTTCTCCTAATATTTTCATTAATATCAACAACTGTAGTGCGGTGTGAAAACACTATCTGATATACTAAGATGTTTTGGCTGCAAAATGCTCATAGTCTGTGACTATAGTTCGGTTCTACCGAGCCAGTGTGGGGAAAATCATACCTGTCGAACAGTTAAGCCAAGGCCGCTACATCACCCACATGTCCCAGCTGACAACAACAGGCAGAAAACACCTTCTTCTTCTCAGGGTGGGCTGGTCAGTGAGTAAACTCCAGCATCGTTTGGTGAAAGGTGGAGAATGACTGGACGAGGAGGCAGGGACAAGGATCATCTTACAAGTCTGCCCAGGATAATGGTTTCTCCTAGAATCATCCTGAATTATTCACTTATGGATGAGGTGGGGTACGTGTGTATTCATGCGTGTTAATGGTGCTTGTGTGGCTGCATGTGTAGGATGCCAGAAATGTTTAAAATGCTTTAGAGGCAATGTATTTATCAAATAGAAATTTGCACTGCTGTTATCAGAATTGGCTCCTTTAACAACAAAGACTGAAAAACAATTAGTCAAATATTTGATTTACAATGAATATTTAGTCATATTGGCATCCTAACTGGAAATTGCTGCAAAGTAAGAAAACAACCAAATACAGAAACAAACTGTAATAACCTATAACTCCCAAAATGGAGTCTGTGCATAGTGTCTGCATTATGAGTGTGCCACACAAGTAAACTGGACTCTCACTTTGTGTACTCTATATAGTTACTGTTTATTTGCAATTCTCAGCCTTATCTTGTTATAGTTGCATATTTTTCACATTTTTTCACTTTTTTTTGGTACTTTTTTAGTGTCAATAAGCCAAATATATCAAACAATGAAGTTCTTTTCTGTCAAACAGTCTCCATCATGTTTTCTGCTGCACATTTGTGGAATGGAAATGAATCCACATGCACAGTCCATGTCCATGACTATTTGAGACCAAGCAGAAACCATGAATTAACCTTTTCTCTCTCCAAATTAAGTTTTTTTCTGTGTTACCATGAGGTACACAGACAACAAGACTCTGGGCAGTCACTGCACCTGGCCATAATTTAGTTCCAGAGCAGAAGCCCTAAAAAAAAACACAATAAATCTGTGATATTGTGTTCAAATTCTGCATTTCTCTTCTACCGCAAACATACCACAACAACCTGAGTCAGTAGTCCCCAGGAGGAAAACACAATGCAGCTCATTTTTACTGAAAATAGAGTAACAGAGACAGGGAGTGCAGTGGCCCCCAGGGACCATGGCTGTCATTTGTCTCAGTAGAGAACCCACCTCTGATTTGATGTGTGTGTGAGTCTGTGTTCTCTGCACCAGCACATTCCACCAAAATTAACTTCATTCAACTTTGGTGATTCACTTTTGAACATTAATCATTTAAGCTGCATATCATACAGGACTATTATAACTTTTACCTCCACCTGTTTATATATATATATATATATAGTTTTTATACAGGTCTATAAATATACTTTGTCTTTAATGTACTGTAATTCATGTATCAATTAGACAAATATATTTCTGCACCAAGCAGGTCTGAACTCTGCTGTGGTGAAGGTCCTGTGTAAATGTTGCTTTTGGCCAACCTCTAAAGGCATTGTAATGTGTTGATGCAGTAAAATGCACAGTGTGGCTAATTTACATGCAATTCACTGTGAACAGCTGTTAATATTTTTTGTCTCTGTTAATGCCCTTAGCTTTTACTCTGTCCTTTATTCCTCACCCTCTGCCTCCCTCTCTCTCTTTTGGCAGCTCTCTTTAAATTGTAATAAATCTATATAAGTGCTTCACCTGCTATTTTCTTTCATTAATCTTAGTCTCATTCAGCAATTTTCTATTCAGTATCTTAATTGAATGTTCTTATGTTATATGAGTTTAAATATTTGCAATCACATAGTGGCGATGAACATTTGAAATAAAATATGACCATGTGTAAGTTGATGTCAGGTTCCTGGGCTTGGACATGCAAAAAAAAAAAAGCATATAAAACCTGTTTATTATTACAGCACGTTTATCTGATGCACCAGTCAGTGCTTTTGCATGTTCATGAGAGCTGTGTGTACTTTTGTGTGTGAGAGACAGCAAGAGAGAGAGTGTGTTGGTGGAGCTGCTTGAAGGAGAGCAGTAGTGATGTAGCCTGAAAGCCCTGCAGCGCAGCTGTTCTCCTAGTCCATCGTCAGCTTCACTGCTGAGCCCCCAACACACGCTCAGCTTAACCCCTGCTCACACACAACTGAAATGCTATGTCTCTCATTTGATGCACTTTCTTTTAATTATCTCACTTATTCACAGATTCCACCGCTGTGCCAGGACCATGTCTTAAATAGCACTCTCCTTTGCACCTTTATGTTCTCCATGTAACCCAACCCAAGACCCCACTTTCAGGATGATCACCCGTTCCAGCTGTGAACAGCTGTGTGACTGAATACTCTGCTCATACTTAAGAAATAAATCCTAAACTCTTGTCTCATGCATCTTCAGGGGGTGGGGCCTTTGAGTGACAGACAGATCTCAGATAGAAGGGTGAGCACTGTGTCATCATGGTGACTGCAGAGCGATTTAAGGAAATGGAGTGATAAGAGCAGAGTGGAAGAGGCTCGAGCCTGAAGGAGCGACTGGCATTAAAGCGATGTACCAAGACTCATAGATGTGTGTGAGAAATTATATGCATATAAGTGTGAGCACATTCCTGGCTTTATTTTTGTGTTTAAGTGGGTCCAAATGTAGATATAAGAATTGAGTGTATGTGATGTGCACATAGGTAGTCCTGTATGTAAGTGTGTGTATCAGCATTTGTGCTGATGTTAAATGCGTATTAATTATTCAAGGTAAACAATGCTAAGTAGATTTTGTTTACCTGAGTTCTGCATTGTGTTGGAAAAGCCACACATGCTCTGTGATATATTAGGCATTGTTTCAAAAGTGGTTGGCTTGCTCCTCTTTTTCTGCTGGAGAGATTAAAAATAGAAACATTCATGCTCTCTGAATGTACTTTCCCTCCAGGAAGTGTGCAGCTCTGCTTGCCTGACATTGGCTGTACACCATCACATGACGGCTTCTTCCCAGGCTGCCATTGGCCGACACCTGTGGGGCTCTGTGAAGAAAAGCTTTTCTGACAGGACTCATGAGCCCAGAGGAGTTGCTGCAAACTGGGAGAAGGACAATGTGGAACCAGGAGAGCAGTGGAAGGTCTGAGAGATGGCATCATCGTGGCTGTGAGTGAGGAGGTGCTGAGACATGACCTCCCAGCAACTGCAGAGGGCAGGAATCCACAGAGAAGATCACATGGCTGAAGAGCTACAGAGGAAAAGGGTGATGATTTACAGCTATGACACTCAGAGAGCACATGTCACGTGTATAAGCTCAGCTGACACCTAAACTTGTCATTCTGTCTCACTGTTACTCAAAACTTTCTCATTGTCATTTGGCCGTAAAAACTAATTTGGTATTAATTGATTTCATGAAAAATATATTAATTCAAATGTTGTCTGTGGAATAGATCTGTTACAGTCCTTTTTTACTTTAATTCATAGTTAATTTACTTAATGAAACAACCATTTTTATTGTGGCTGTGATGCTACATTTCTGGGGGGACAGTGTCCTCTGGTGGTTAATGCTGGGAGCAATGAAGTGGAGCAGCATGTTCATATTAATGTGACCCATGCAGTAGAAGGTCTTGTTGATCTATGACAGATTAGCTGATTATTTTGTCTTGTTATTTTATTTTCATATAAAGAACCAGCATTATTGCTTGAATCTATTATGAGTCATATAAATATGTGTAAAACTGTTCATATTTGATTTCCTCACTACATTTAACAATAATGATATTGCACAATAATTTTAACATTGAAAAATAATTGTGTTATTTTAGGAGCATACACATTGTAACAGCAGCTGACATTCAAAATTAATGCTGAAAGAAAATTACACGTGGCCTTTTTGCAATGAAATGCTAGCATCCTTCATTGCATTCTGCTTCTAAATAATTAACCTGCATGTCTTAAAATTAATTATCTAATTATTAATTAATTTTCATTTGTTTCATATTTTACTGAATCTCTCATCAGCACATGAGAATGTAAGCAGTGATCAGTGGAAACAGGTCAAATAGATTATGGAAGATTATCCTCTAGATGGCAGTGCTATTACATCCATAACCATAAAAAACATAATCTCTTTGTTTAGGAAAAATCGTAATTATTTTTCATATTTATCAAAGTAATTTTAATGATAAAATGTATCAAGATAAAATGTAAATAATGAATCTTAAAATATTGAAAATATATATTTGTAGATATAAAGCTTACAAAGAGTTTACACTCAAAGAACTCAGTTCAGCCTTGTAATATTATCCCCCAGTTAATTTAGAATAAATGCTCAGTCCTGAGGTCCAGGCAGAAGGCTTCTGAGGAAAAACACTGTCCTAAATGTCTGTAAAATTGAAATAAAGCATAAAGTGGAGAGGTGATGTAGACTGAGGAGAGAGATTATCCAGTTTTGACCTTTTTGATGTGGTAATACCCTACCACAGAAATGTATTTCTTTCTCTTGTTCTTCATCTTTCTTCCTATCTGATAGAAACGCCTCATTCTCCTTTTTCAAACTAAAACTTTAATCTGCTGTATTCACAGTAATGCGAGCCAGTCCCAGCTGACACTGAGAGGCAGGCAGATCACCAGTCTATCACAGGGCTGACACACATACTCACAAACACATACTCACAATTTAGAGTAGAAAACATGCAAACTCCACACAGAAAGGTGACAGTGCTATCCACCACACCGTGCCCAGTATACTACATAACATACTATAATGATAGAAAAACTATGAAGAAAAGGACATATCCTAATATCTTCTTTTATCTATTATCATTTTGTGTTATGTGCCACTGAACAGTTTGAGCTGGTACAACAGATTCTCATCCCAGGTCACTTGGTTGATAATGTTTAACTTTATTTGTTAATTGATTCCTACCATTACCATTTGTGTTGCTCTCCCTCACACACTTTCTCTTACCTTTCCCTATATTTTGTTTATTATTAATTATTTACTTTTCTGATACATCTGACACCTTTTTTTTTACACTGCTGTAACCCAAATAATTTAGAACCTCTTCAAATTGGCCTTTGGGACGACTGAGATGTTTGGTGCTGGTGAAAACCAAGAGCACTGTCAAACTCTGAATTATTAGTTTAGACAGTAAAGACAAAGCGAATTAAGGTGAGAAGCTTCAAATACTTCCCCTCCTCACAACTACACACACACACACACACACACACTAATGCACATCTGTGGCTGTGACACACCTCTACCATCCCAGTCACATGGTAACCAATGAGTGAGTGCCATTCGATTTTAACAGTAACACCCAGTTCACGTCACTGTGTTCCCCCTCCTCCATGTCTGTCTGTCTGTCTGTGTGTGTGTGTGTGTGTGTGTGTGTGTGTGTGCGCGTGTGTGCGTGTGTGTAGTGTATCCTTGTGCACTTTCGTGTATGCATGCCTGGTGGATAAATCCAGATTCAGACCTCCTTCATTCTCCCTCTCTTTCTCTCTGCCTCTGCCACTCACACACACACACACACACATTCAAAATACACAAACCAGACAGAGGATATTAGTTGGTCGACTTTTCTGGTGTTGTGGAACTTGACGTTTTGCCTTCATGGAGGATTACCACAAACCTGACCAGCAGACAGTGCAGGTGCTGAGGAACATTGCCAACCGCCTCAGAATCAACTCCATCAAGGCAACGACTGCAGCGGGCAGCGGGTGAGTGTCATCCACTGATTTTCACACACGACCTTGAAAACTGTGAAAACAGTGAACATATAAACTTAATGCAAACTTAATCTTTCAGTGCAGTAGATGAACACCAAACCTATGTAACTACATACATTGATGTCCATACACGGTCGGACAAAGACATGAGACAAAGGGCCAAAGGAGAAATGTGTCTTCCCTCTGTTCTCCTCCTTGATGTTTTGAAAATCCAATCATAACCATTTAAAAATTTTACATGTAATTTGTTTTGACAATAAATATTGTATTTGATTTCTGACTTTGGAAAGGTATAGACTCTTGTGCAGTACTGGGCACAAGAGACCTCCATGTGCAATGCTGAGTGGAACATATGTTGCAGATGGATTCGACGCTTGTGTGGCTGCTGCAAGCACAACGATCCTTTTCAAAGGATTAGCCAGTTTCAAAGAGACAAGGGTTTTAATTTTGTACATATGAATACTCAAGAGGGTTATCATCCATCAGAACCCTTTCACTTTCCATATTTCAGAGCAGTGGATGGAGCTGTGTTGGTGGGCAATTTAATATCTATTCTATTATTAATTATTTGCTTTTCATAATAAAGATGTTGGAACTATCATTGTAGGTTTATTGTACATTAGTAGATACATCTGACATATAGAGAGCGATCTCCTCTGTCTTACAGATACCCCACATCATGCTGCAGTGTGGCAGAAATCATGTCTGTGCTTTTCTTCCACACCATGAAGTACCGCCCTGAAGACCCCAGGAACTTCAACAACGACCGTTTCATCTTGTCCAAGGTGAGAACCAGTCAGTGGCAGCAACCTTGGACACTAGGCCTGCGTTTCATCTTTGTGTGTATGTAAATGTCAAACAGAACCTTGACCTTTTCGGTGGCTGATTTTTTTTTCACAAAGCTAATGTGGATTTTTAAATGTTTTTCACAACAGGGTCATGCGGCTCCAGCCCTTTACTCCATGTGGGTTGAAACAGGTTTCCTGAAGGAGAGCGAGCTGCTCAGCTTGTGCCAGGTTGACTCCACCCTGGAGGGCCACCCAACCCCTGTAGGCTGCCAGATACTCTCATTGAGCCTAAACATAGAATCAACAGTTTTTAATAACACCTTGGTCTGTATTTGTTGTGTGGATTTTAGAAGCAGCAATTTGTTGACGTAGCCACTGGCTCCTTGGGACAGGGCCTTGGTGTAGCCTGTGGAATGGCTTACACTGGGAAATACTTTGACAAGTCCAGGTAATCCTTCATACATGTAGACACAGACAAAATCAAAAACTGATCCTAAGTTGACAGCTTCTTGTTTATATGAAAAAAGTATAGAGAAACATTGACTCAACCACATTTTACATGTATTTACACATTATCATGTGTTGATGTACTATATATTTTTGGGTTGTGTTTATTTCAGTATTAGTTCTGCATGAGAGTGTCTGGTGATTAGGATTTTTGAGAGTCTGTGGGTGTGTGCTGCAGCTACAGCTACATGCTCTGCTCTCATGATTCTTCTGCTCTAATAATCACAGGCCCAGAAGTCATATCCAAAGCCATCCAGGCTGATATCATCTCAGAATCAAATTCACATATTCTTCTTTCTACAGAATATTTGTTTTCTGTCTGTTGTTCAGATGTACCATTACATTACATTTGCAGCAAAAAGGATTTTTGCAGAGAGGTAATTTTGACTCACCTGGCAATATTTGAGACTTTTTTAAATAAAATAAGATGATCATTTGACCTGTTTAAGGTTTCTGTGGGTTTCTTTTAGAAGACAGATTTAGGAGACAGTGAAATTCAGCACAGTAAAAGATCTTGGAAAAAGTTTATCATGTCACAGCTTTTACCAACCCAACTGTCAGATAATGGAAAGGTTAGAGGCTATTTTTGTTAGATATACCACTTCTTAAAAGCACAATCCTCCACTCTCTTCCAAACATCACATCACCACACAAAACATGTGCGGACACACTAATCGTACAGTCTCATCCTGTTCTGCATCTCAGTTACCGTGTTTACTGCCTGCTTGGGGATGGCGAGATGTCTGAGGGTGCAGTCTGGGAGGCCATGTCATTTGCCTCCTACTACCAGCTTGACAACCTTTTGGCCATCATGGACATCAACCGCCTGGGCCAAAGTGACCCTGCACCCCTGCAGCATCATGTGGAGAAATACCAGAAACGCTGTGAAGCTTTTGGGTAATAGTGCATGAAACTGCAAATTGCACAGGCTGGTTAGTGAACATGTGCAAGTCCTAATGTGTGTTCTAAAAATACATAAAAAGTTAAGGTAGTGTTTTGCAAAAATCTGTAGGATTTGTGTCTATTCCGTCTGATCAAGAGAAGCAGAAATATGTTTTGATGTGGGGCCTGAATATGTGTATATGTGCAGTTGGCACGCCATTACTGTGGATGGACACAGTGTGGAAGAGCTGTGCAAGGCATTGAGCCAGCCACGCCACCAACCCACTGCCATCATCGCTAAAACCATTAAGGGCAAAGGCATTCCAGGTAACTATCAACTCCTCATCTGCAAAGATATTTCTCTTTCTCTCAAATATACATTCACTGCACAAAGCATGCTGCATCAACTTTGCAGAATGATTCTGTAACTCTTATTACTAATCAGTGTTCTACCAATATGATATGTTACTTATGTGGCATTAGCTGCAGAAGATAAGTTAGGCTGGCACGCTAAGCCTCTGTCCAAAGACATGGCTGAGATGGTTATAAAGGATCTGCAGAGCCGCATCATCAGCAGCAGCAAGCACCTGTACCCACCTGCTCCCATAGAGGACTCTCCACCGGTTAGCCTGAGAAACATAAGGATGCCAAGTGCTCCCAGCTACAAGGCTGGAGAAAAGGTCTGTCACCTCGGCACAAGTATAAAGTACATGTATTCTCAAGTACAGCAGGCTAACAAGTCTGCAGAACACAAATGAATAAATGCAACATAAAAGTGGTCTCTCTTTCTTTGTATTCTAGATTGCAACACGGAAAGCATACGGGATGGCTTTGGCCAAGCTGGGCCGCTACAATGAACGAGTTGTGGTCCTTGATGGAGACACCAACAACCTCACGTACTCAGAGATCTTCAAGAATGAGCATCCCAACCGCTTTATCGAGTGCTACATTGCTCAGCAGAACATGGTAAGATCATGTCATAAAGCTTGAGGAAGGTATTTTGAAGACCTTCATGTATTAACCAGTATATTCTACTTATCCTATTTTTGACCTATTATCTTATTTTCTTTTCATGCCTATTAGAAACACAAATTAAAGGGCTTTCTCTGCTTTCTCAGATTTGACAACAGTGCATTTGAGCATGTGTATTTAATTATACATGACTTCTATGTCTATCCATATTATAATGATGGGTAAAGACACAGCTCTGCTTTGTTCTGGTCAGCGTGAATGCTGAGCGGTTTGGTTTCTTTGCCTGTCATTATTTTATCTAAATAATAGAAGAGTGATCAGACTTTAATTCCCTGTACTGTAATGGCTTCAGCAGTAACTTCAATGTAGGTCAGACATGTGCATGATGGTAAGTACTCAAGACAAGTGTATTCAGGAGTAAAATATTAATCAGTACAGAGGCTGGGACCATCTGGTTGACTGAATAAGAAAAATGTAAAGTTCAGTGACACAACCAGAATGGATTTGGTTGATTAAATGAAAATCACTTGGCTTTACGTATGAAGATGTTTACTATAAAATCAAAGTTTCTTAAAAGCAACTGGCAAATTGACTTTCACCAAATAGATGTGTATAAATTTACCAGTCGCTTTTGACAAAGCAAAGAAAGAAGTTGCAGGGTTGGAGAGATTTGAAGACAAAGGAAGTTATTTGTGACTGGACATGTGCCACTGATTCCACCCATATTGGAAAATAAGCTTTAGAGATTTGGGGTAAGAGGCTTCCAAATATGGTTTTTGCCACAAATATTTAGCCTTCTGGTTATAAAAAAAATATTAAAATTTTAAATGATTTACATTTAAATAATGATGAATCCAAAACCTCTGTTTTAGTACTACTGGATCTCAGTGCTGCATTTGACACAGTTGATCATGATGTGCTGCTTGATAGACTAGAAGCGTGGGTGGGAGTTACTGGCTCAGTGTTAAATTGGCTAAAATCTTACTTACAAGATAGAGACTATTTTGTCTCACTTGGTAACTATGACTCTGAGCGAACAAAAATGAAATGTGGGGTTCCTCAGGGGTCTATTCTTGGTCCTCTCTTATTCAATATCTACATGCTGCCCCTTGCTCAGATTATGGAATACCACAACATTGACTACCATACCTATGCAGATGACACCCAACTTTATATATCAGTATCATCTCATGATTATAGTCCTCTAATTTCATTATGTGAGTGTATTAATCAAGTCAAAGAATGGATGCGCCAGAATTTTCTCCAGCTCAATACAGACAAGACAGAAGTGATTGTTTTTGGCCCCAAAAATGAAAGGTCAAAGGTCATTGCTCACCTTGACTCCATGTCATTGAAAGCTACAAATCAAGCCAGAAACCTTGGTGTAATCATTGACTCAGACCTGAATTTTAACAACCACATAAAATCCATCACTAAATCTTCCAATTACCACCTGAAAAACATTGCTAGAATAAAAGGTTTTCTGTCTAAACAAGATGCAGAAAAACTTGTTCACGCATTTATTTTCATTAGGTTAGATTATTGTAATGGCTTGTTCACAGGTCTTAGCAAAAAGTCAATCAGGCAGCTGCAGCTAATCCAGAATGCTGCTGCCAGAGTCCTTACAAACACCAAAACACTGGACCATATCACACCAGTTCTCAGATCACTACACTGGCTTCCCATTAGTCAAAGGATAGATTGTAAAATCTTATTGCTAGTTTATAAAGCACTAAATGGTTGTGGACCAAAATATATCCAAGATATATTAATTCCCTATGAGGTTTCCAGACCCCTCAGGTCATCTGGGACAGGTCTACTGTGTGTTCCCAGAACCAGAACCAAACAAAGTGAAGCAGCATTCAGTCACTATGCTCCTCACTTGTGGAACAAACTTCCTGAACACCTGAGGTCTGCTCAAACTGTCAGCTCATTCAAATCAGGACTGAAAACTCTGTTGTTTACTGCTGCCCTCGAATAATTGTTCATCTTTGTTTTCTTAATGTGCTTTTATGTTTTATTTTAATTTACTTTACTTGATTTAAATTTATTTTATGCTAAATGTCTTTATTTTTAAATGCTCTTTTCAATGCTTTTAATGTAATTATATGCCTTGTAAAGCACTTTAAATTGCGTAGTGTATGAAAGGTGCTATACAAATAAATTTGCCTTTGCCTTTGCCTTTATATATATCTTTTTGGGGTTAGTTGTGTGTGACCTGCCTGTCTAATTAGGCACATGCAGAAAGGTTACGTCTCTTATATATATACTAAGAAAGAACACATTTCTTATACAGGTCAGTGTTGCAATGGGATGTGCGGCCCGTGACAGGAACATTGTGTTTGCCAGCACTCTTGCTTCCTTGTTTACCCGAGCCTACGACCAGCTACGTATGGCAGCCATCTCAGAAAGCAACATCAACCTGTGTGGCTCCCACTGCGGCCTGTCCACTGGTTAGTAAAGCATTGCTAATGAGCCATGCACACCTCAACCCCCCTCACACACCTCACCAACACCCACACCTTCACAGAATTCACCTTTACTCCCCCACACCAAAACTAGACACTTCATAGCAGCCACATTCACAGGGTTCCTGATGGTGATAAATGTATCTGAGAATGATCGCACTGTGTTTGTGAGTGTGATGTTGTTGCAGTCCTTTCAGTTTTCCTTCTAATCCTCTATTTTCCTTACCATTTACCCCCTGGCCTTTCAGCTAGTACTCAATCCTCCCGTTTTCTCCCTTCCTGTCTACCCTGGAAGCTGTCTGAAGGGAACCAGGTGTCCCTCTGTTAGTGCAGGTACACTGCATGCAAAATCTGCCTTTATGTCTGTGGGTCTGCATGGATCAACTCACCTGACCTGTAACTTTTTCGATTTAGTTTTTATTGTTGGATGTATAAGCTACAGTTGTGTATGTTACAGGGGAGGAAGGCCCCTCTCTGATGAGTCTAGAGGACATTGCTATGATCAGGGCCCTTCCCACAGCGACCATTTTCTATCCCAGTGACGGTGTGTCAACAGAGAAGGCTGTGGAACTGGCTGCAATCACGAAGGTAGTTAAAGGCCTTTCTTCCCTATAGTATCATCTGAACCCTTTTCTATTTAAAAAAGAAAAAGTTTTCTGTGAAAATGTCCCCTGTGGTCATATGTTTGTCATGTTTTCCCTTCTCAAAAAGGGTGTTTCCTACATCCGAACAAGCCGCCAAGATAATGCCATCATTTATAACAGCAACGAGGACTTCCATGTTGGACAGGCTAAGGTGAGGTGGTCTTTATGCTTCCATAGCTGGTAAGACAGTGGGGAAAGAATGAAAACAGCAAACTATTGCTCCAAAATAAACAAACCAAGCACTGTTAAAACTTAATCCTTAAACACCACATGCTACCTCTCCCTTTGCCAGGTGGTGTACCAGAGCAAGGAGGACCAGGTGACTGTGGTGGCAGCTGGAGTGACTTTGCATGAGGCCCTGGCTGCAGCTGAACATTTAAAGAAAGGTACAGTATAGTGAGACACTGACGTTTGTTCATTAGGGTTGGTGTCTGTTACAATTCATTATGATTTCATTTTTGTTTACATTGATTAACTTAGATATATGCTATAATTAACACTTTATCTTAGCTTTGTCTGTTCTCAGAGCAAATTTAAATGCATTTTGAGATGTCCCTGAGCTTGTATGCACTAGAATTAATTCATAAATATTAGCCTGGTCTTAGTCATGACTTAGTCATTAAGCATAAACAATGCTTGATTAATCAGGCAGCCTAATAAATTACACTACATCTGTACAAGTTACCTTTGTTATTTAGATTATTTAATTCACTTACAATACATTTAGCACTATATTATCTCTTACATGCATTAGAGTTATGACATTTATATAGTACTCCAGGCCCTAGAACCACTGTATACAATCTATGGCTCAGTTATATACATGTCATTAATCACTCAGGTCTTTTTATGTGTTGCACTTGTCTACTGACATTCATCCTACAGAGAGGATCTCAGTCAGGGTTATTGACCCCTTCACAATTAAACCACTGGATGTCAAAACCATCATTGACCACACGCGTGCCACCAGAGGACGAATCCTCACCGTAGAGGACCATTACTATGAAGGTAGGTCTCCATAAAAGTTATTTATAACCTCTTGTTCAGCTTCTGCATATTGAATGACTACTACCAACCTTGCAGCAACAAGCCTCTAAGCATAATGCAGCCAAAGCCCTGTCACTGGTCCATATCCTCGTGTGTTTTGTGGTGGCACATTTCCATTGGTGCAGCAACAGAGACAAGATGTGATGGCATTTGCTCATTGGCTGAGGGTAGTCTGACTCTTGTGTATGCACTCATTGCAGGCAAGGTATTGGTATTGTGGTGCATTTTGTAAGTGTTAGAGTCAGAGAGGCAGAGTGCTGTCAGATTTCCTCAACTGAGCCTGTGCCCATGGGGCTCGCTGTGACCTAGATACCACAGCCAGCCATGTCCTGCGCCTGTTCAGAGGAAGGGGATGTGTGATGGCATGGACCTGACTGGACAAGGAATATTTGGCAACTGGAATCAGTCAGTGCTGGGTAGCTCACGCATTTTACCTTGCGACCAAGAAAAATTGTGGTTCAGTGGCCAAGGGGGATATGCTTTACACTCACTTATAGTCTTTTTTAGTTTTCTGTATGATTTACTTCTTTGTGATGTGTATACAAAGGCTGATTTTTACTTCAAACATATTAGGCCACTACAATACCATATCCTTTGAGGATTTGTCTTCCATCTGCATCTCATGTACTTGTTGTTCCACAGGTGGCCTCGGGGAGGCAGTGTGCTCAGCAATGGTCAATGAATCTGGCTTCAATCTGCATCGTTTGGCTGTGTCTCACGTTCCTCGGAGTGGCAAACCACACGAGCTGCTTAAGATCTATGGCATTGACCGTGATGCCATTGCTCAGGCAATTCGCAAGATGCTGAGCAGCTCTACCAATGCGAAATAACTAACCCCCTGCCACAACCACCTATTTAATCACACCCCCTTCAGATTAAGATAAACAGCTAAATATGATTTTGATTCACATTACACCCACTTCTTCAATCTATCACTGTGGATATCCCTAAGTGTGTACCAAATTAATGTGATTTTGTGCTGTACACTTTTAAATAGAGTTCTACATTTATTATATTTCATACATCCCTCAAATTACACTCACAAAAACAGAAAGACACAAATACAACAACACATATCCTTACTTCTGATAGCAGCATTGTCATAAATAAAGTTTTAGTGCAAATGTGGCCATATCTGACTTTGTATTTGCGGTGGATATACACCATGGAAAATAATAATTACATGTTGTTATTGATGGTTTCATGTCTTTTTTAACTTTGGTGTTGGTTGACAACTTTGTGAGAAAGTTATTGTTTGTAGAGGGTAAGGGAGAAAAAAAATCCAACAAATGTAGGTACATCATTAAGAGCAGGCACCCAAAACTACAATTCACATCTTAAGACATTTAAAACTCTGTCATTTCTCCTCAGCGTCTTGTTTTGCTACCTGTTTTAAAATGACCACAATCCTCCACACCTCAGTGTCTGTGCTCCCTGTGCATCTGGACCATGCCAGCAGTGTAATGTTCATCTGTGTGTGGTCAGTGGCATCATCTGTTTTACATAAAGATGAGGACTGAAGGTCCTGAAAGAATATTGTTTGCTGTGAACCCCAAAACAAACACATTCTTTGTTACTTGAAATTTTGTATGTACCTTACTTTAATTTATTAAAGCCCTCTGCATTTGACTTTGCCGTCACAATATCTTGTTCTTTTTCCTAATAAGTGTTTACATATTAAAGTGCTGTTCAAACAAGACATGCACAGAAACCTGTATAGTATCTACTGTATATAGTATTAGCAAATCACAATTCTTTTTTTGCATGTGCCTGCATCATGTTTCATAAATTAATTATTCCTTTGCTGTACATCCCTGAGCTTTTTAATGCATTTAAAGTGACACACTAAATATGTGATCATAAAAGATTCTGAAACGTGCTTGTTTCTATGAAGAATTCAGCATCTCTGAGAAACTGCAGTTCTGAGTCAAACACAGCTCTGCTCTTTGACCTTGTAAATACAACATCACCCAATGCAGCTGTGAACTGCTTCTACCATCAGGGTTGTTGTCTCTGTCTCAGTTGCCTGTCCAAAAATATAAATAACATTTTTAGATTAAAAAATACCCATTTTCAAAAACATAAGTCCTGAATTCAACTTCTGATGTAGCGGTTAATCTATAGGAACGCTCACTATTTTAAATATAGCATTGTTTGTAAACCTGCCTACCTTAAAGAGCTGTGTTTCCGTTTTGCTCCCCAAAGAGCAAACACAATGATTCCCCATCCATAAGATAATGTGTAGACTGGAATAAAGCACAACATTTAACCACAGAAATAGTATTTTGCAAGGTGTTTGAATAGTTTACATACTGTAAACTCGTTTGGCTTTACCGTGATACGAGTTGAGGTGCAGGACAGCCACAATAAGCGCAAAACTAAACCCCCAGTAAGCATCTATTAAGAGTTAGAAGGTAATGTTAGTGTTCATGAAGGACAGGTCTGAACACTACGCTAACTAGTTAACTAACCCTAACCACCATAAATATTTCCCAAATCACTAAAAAAAATATATTTACAAATAATTTGTATAAGTTACAAATGATCAGTGTTCATAATGATATGTTGTAAATTAATTATGAGCCATTGGAAGAAAGTATAGAAATGTACAACTGTTTACACAAGTGGGGTTTAAATGAAATATGTGAAATACCTCTTCTGTCATAAGGAGGGCCCTTACATCTCTTAGTATGAGCTGGCAGGTCTGGGAGGAAACATACAAGGTAGTCATTTAAAAAGTTTAGGATTTGAAAGAAGAAATACCTTCTGGTAAAATAAATTGCTGCCATAAATAATGTGTCTTTAAAATTTCAGTTTCATTTTGAACAAATTCCAGCTCACCAGATACTATGCCCACAATCTCAAACACTATGATGAAAAACACAGCAAGAACTGATGGAAGCATGAGTGCTGGAAATGCAACACAAATTGTTAATTCAAACACAAAAGTCAGTGTCATCCCATCAAAGTGTACACTTATGCACACAACTCTTAAGAACATGTGTGTCAACTTACAACGAAATGGCCTATAGAGGGCTGTTCCACATCCGATACCAAAGCAGATTGCATAGAAATGGTAATATTTGTCTGAAAATGTTCAGAAATATAGGTTAAAATCTTCCCTAAATAAAGGTGAATTTCATTTAGGACATTGTGTGCCATCACCGAAATGTAAGCTGTATTGTTCTACATACAATGTTGGTAATATTTAAAAGTGAGGTCTCTTCCATATTCCTGAAAAAGAAACATTATTATGATCTCTCATCACACATTACGCACATAACCACACAACATTACCACAGGTGTAAGACCCTGAGGGTCGGAAACACAGATGTACATACCATTGAAGTCCAATTGACCAAATTTCCAAACAGGTGTAGCAACAAGAAGATATTCAGACAACTTCCTGAGCCCGGTCCAGAACATGAGCAAAAGGAAAGTCCCAGAGCAGAATGTTTTGCTTTCACATTCATGAACACTGTTGTGGCAAACTGACTGCAGGGGGCGCCCTTCCTAGTCAGAATGCACTGGCCAGGTGCACCAGGTGAAGCTGATCTACTAATTGGTAGAGCAAACACAAACTCAGTGTAGAGCAGCAAGACCAGAAAGCAGCACTGAGAAACCAGTGTATCATCAGCCTTACTCTTGTCTGCAGAAGTAAGCCTACTATAATTGAATGGAGATGTAGCTGGTGAGCTTTTATACTTTTGTTTGTAAGTAAATCATTTATATTTATATCTCAATATGATTGGTTTGGTTAATAGATTTATATTTTGGCAGTGATTGTGTATATATTATCTTCTGATTAGAAACTGTTTAAAATTACCATGTTTAAAATTATCAAACCATTTTAAATCATCTAGTTAAAAAAGAGTGTATTTATTGCATAAATGTTGAAATATCTGCTATGGTTACATGCTATTCTATGGTAATTTAAAAAACCAAGTATTTAAATCTTGTTTGCTTGTATCTACTTGTGCTTGCTGCTAAAGTGGTGTTTGTATTTGTGGTTAAAGGTTTTTCACCTGGCTGATTGACGTTGCATTGAACTTTCAAAAATAAAGAAAGGAAAATGAGTGAAATCCAGTTAAAATCTTCTTATGGTGGGCTGTCTTTTTCAAGTGAGAGACTTCTGCAAACTTAGTACCTCAAAATCTGAGATATCACTTGACAAACACACTCTGGTTTTTTAAAAGAGCGACGAAGCTTAGGGTGTTCTTGCTCTATAATCATAATCGTAAGCAATTAAAAGCTAATTATTTGCTGTTCCCGCCTGTTTTGTGCATATTATAAAGTTTTTGGCCTAAGAAATTGGGCCTAAATGTTTTTTTCGTTGGGAATTCATGAGTACTTATTTAATATTTTATAAACTAGAAATGGATCAGTAATCAAAACAATTTAATGCTCATGTGTGGTTGTAGTTTTATTTTACCACTAGGTGTCACTGTTGCATTGACAACGTTAAGAATGGATCACGTCCAGGACCGCCCAATGCATTTTGGTACTTGAAGTCAACATGGGGGCTGAGGGACATTGTTCTGAACACAC
Source organism: Mastacembelus armatus (assembly GCF_900324485.2). Taxonomy (NCBI): domain Eukaryota; kingdom Metazoa; phylum Chordata; class Actinopteri; order Synbranchiformes; family Mastacembelidae; genus Mastacembelus; species Mastacembelus armatus. Next base: position 28,695,785 of record NC_046637.1, read on the forward strand.
CGGGACGACACTTAAAACTACATTTCCCTTCCCACTCACAGGTTTGAATGCAGAGCTGGGAAGGCTTTTTCCAGTCGATGATCTCAGCTGAAGTTTCCTGTCAGCTTCGCGAAGAGGCTGAAAAACGGGTCCGAAAGATAAAAGGCTAAAGGAAACCAAGCGCGTTTCAGTCCCAACATGCGGCTCAGGCAGAAAAGGCAGTGACTTGGGGCCTCGGTGGTTTTTGCTGCGCTGCTCCAAACGGGGCTGGTCCCGTTATAGCTCAGCGACTTGTGAGGTGGAGGCGCCGAGGTGTCCATGGAGGAGCAGGAATATGCCGAGGCGGTTCTGGTGACAGAGGCCGGGCCGCAGTGGCTCCGAGCAGAGGTCGAGCGTCTGACCCGGGAGCTGCGAGAAACGACCCAAGAGAAGATCCAGGCGGCGGAGTACGGGCTGGCGGTGCTGGAGGAGAAACAACAGCTGAAGCAGCAGCTTGATGAGCTGGAGACAGAACACGAGGCGGTTCGACAGGAGCTGGATCAGCTGAAGGAGGTAACCAGGGTTGGGCAGCTGTTTGCCAGATGTGCGTCATCATAAAGCATATACCCTAACCCAACCTGTACATACATAACAGTCCATTGTAATGTACGGGTCCATTACAATGTACAGGGCCATTGGTTAAAATGGACCTGTACATTGTAATGGACCTGTGCATACAATTGTCAATTCCCCAGTTTTTTATTTTCACTTTTTTTTTTCTCTCCATCACTGTGGAAACTTATGTCACAAAAACAAATTCTTTGTATGTGTAAATATAAATGACAATAAAGCTCGTTCTGGTTCTGGTGTAGAGTCTCGGCCCTGGTGTCTTGTAATAGCAATGGCAGCAGCTTGACTTTGTGGCTCCTAGAAGCAGAATCCTAACATGCAGGCTGACTGGATGAACGTGTCTCATATTGTTATGACATGGTCTCCGAATGCTTTCACTGGTCTCTAGGCAGAACTCATGCTAAGGGTTTCTTCACATTGAAGGATTTTACTTTTTGGTCAGGCTGAGGCCTGTAGATCCGACCAGATGTGTGCTGCTGCAGTGCTTGTCAAATTTACAGCCACATGTGGCCTCATGTGGTTCTGCAGTTCAGCCAAAGTAACTCCTGAGAAAGGTGATGTTGGTATTTTCATAACTCGCCCATCCTGGTGTCCTAATTGGCTCGTTGGAGAAGCTACAGCCGTGCTACTCTCTGGCTTCACTTTAAATTTCTCCTTAGCCACCATGTTCATGCCATTTGTCAGAAAAGAGCTATGTCTAGTCATCATGACTAAATTCCTTATTCTGCGATGGGTTTGTTCCCCCTCTCACTTCATTAAATTGCTCACAATATCCCAACTTGCGGGAAAATTATAAGAGAAGTTGGGGTTTTCACTTCCTTATAGAATCGTCATAGTTTTCTTGCAGCCAGTTTATCAACCTTTAGGGGAACTTCAGCATTCACCACCTTTGTTTCCATTGTTCCACCTTTAGGAATAAGGCTGAGTTTCTATATTTTTATTTCACTCAAATCCCATACAAACTGAAAATATTAATGCGTTTTATATATTCGCTGTAAAGTCTTTAGTTTGTCTGTGCCGTAGACCACCTGTTTATTAAAAACACACGAGTCACATCACTGCACTGAGCAATGTGCTTCCTCCTCGTGAAAAGTGTGAAGGATGTCTTTTTTTTTTTTTTTTTTTTTTTTTTTAATACAGAGCCCAAAGGCTAAGAATGGCCATCAGTTAATTCAGTTCAGTTTCAATTCAGTTTATTTGTATAGCACCAAATCAATTAGAGCAACTATGTGGAATTTAGCTGTAACAAAAACAGGAAATTACAAAAGTATTGTCTGTATCGTTTAATAACTTAATACATCAGATCTGTTTTTACTGAACTTTATCTTAGCCAGGTTCACTCAGCCAGTTTTGTTAGTTAACAGAAGATAGCAATATTTCATTGTGTGGTTTTTACTGTGAGCCAGAAAGCCACAAATGATACTCTCTAAAGATAACTGCTGGGAGTAGTTTACACAATATACTTTAACAGACACCAGTCTTATACTGGGTGAAAGGTCTTGTTCAACTAGAGGTATTGCTGAATATAACGGCAGGTATATTGAACTAATTGATATTTTTATTATTGGCCAATGTGGCTTTAATTGGTTTTGTGGTCTATAAAATATAACATGTCCATTCAGTTGAGTCCTCACATAAAGAGTCACTTTGGATTCTCATTGTATATTGATGATTTATTGATTTTTCTACATTATGTTATTCATGGCACAGATCACAGTCCAGTCTCTTGTTTCAACCAAAATATTCTCAGTATCTTGTGATTCTGACTGTTGCTTCTCTTTTTAGTGAATATATATGAATATGTCACTGAGGCTGATTTAGGAAAAGGACTCATCCGTCTGTGCCTTTTAAGTTCTCATCACTGTGTTACACATATCATTTGGTTTGCCAGAAGAAAGGGTGGGGTTAGCTGCGGGTGTGAAGAGGAGCTGCAGCTCAGTGGTGGGTTTTATAACTTTCTTGGGCAGTAACGGTTACATCACCACTCAGTCAGTATATGCTGGCTGGGTATCTGTAATCCTCTAAATCAGATCCCTGTGGGAATCTGACACCAGCATATTCATGCTAATAACCTTATCCTGACTGTTAACCTAAGCCTAGACACTATTGATTGGTGTATAGCCATTACTTCATTCACACTTATTAGTGGTCACCCCTTATTGGGTGGAAGAAAACCCTGCTTTGCACACCTCTGTTTGATATGGCATGATGAACCTAAGGGTACATAGGTTAAAGTGTGTCATAAAATGTAAATTGTTTTGGCGAACTCTGATTATCTCAAAATATGTACAGCATTACCCCTGAATTAACATGACCCAGGCTGTGAACCATTCAAAAATGAGTGCATAGATCGAATGTTAAATTTGGGTAAAGTTTAGGCAGAGACACCTCTGCAGAGATCTGACTTCTGAGAGATAGCTGACGATGAAGCATGTCTGGAGTCACTGCTGCAGTGTGTAAGTATTTGCAGGTTATTTTGAAGGTTGACATGGACTTGTAGCAGTGACTGGTGTATTTTAATGCAAAAAGGTTCAATTCATTTCACAACACACATATGGCACATGAAAATGTCTCTGGCACCACTTTGGTTTGAAATGTCATGATTTCATCTTTTCCTCTAAATTTTACAGACAGGCCAAACCAAGTTAGGTTTTTGTTTCCCTTTTTTTGTTCTCTGAATGTGGATTGGAAGGCAACAACTTGGTCTAACTTGTCATATGACGATGACAAATTTATACACCACATTTGAATAAATGGTCTTCTGTGGCACAGCCAGTAATAAATGTAGCTTTAATGTAAATTGATGAATCAAGTTCCTTGCTTCTGATGTTTATTCTTTCCTTCTGTCCGCAGGCCTTTGGACAAGCTTACTCAACTCACAGGAAGGTGGCAGCAGATGGGGAAAGCAGGGAAGAGTCACTGATCCTGGAATCTGCCAGTAAGGAGGCTCTCTACCAGCAGAAGGTTCTAGAGTTGCAGAATGAGCTGCGGCAGACCAAAGCCTCCCTCACCAGTGCACAGGCTGAAAATGACCGCATGTCCTCTGTTGCCCTGGAGATGAGAGAGGTGATTGTTTTTTAAATATTTGCTAAATGGTAAAAAGCAGGATAGCAATATGAATGTATTTTACGTTATAGTAAATTTATTACATCTTATTCATTACATTATCTTATGAATACAATATATGTCAGTGAAAACTGGATCTTGATTTTTCTTTAATGTAGAGTTTTGTGTTTCTGTTAGATGAATGTATGGTGTTTATAATAAAACTGGATTAAAGTTATTTAATGATAGATGTCAATTTCATCAGTTATTGTCTGTGGCAATTGTAAGAGGTTTTCTGCCTGTTATGGCGAGTATAAGTTTGGAGGTTTGCACTGAGCCCAGCAGGAAAAATTATAAAATGGTCCAATGTGAGTGACACACCGGATGTCCACTGTCAGGACTCTCTGTACCATGCAATGGTATATGGACCATGTCCCCCTTCCATCCTTACGTTCACCGGCCGACGTCTTACCCTTGTGATATTTGAAATATGCCAACATGTTGCTCTTCAATTCACTTGCAGTGAACACACCATTGCAAGGATGTCGTTTGCCCTGCAAGTGTGAAGTTTCATACAATCAGTGGCAGTTTAAATTAGAGCTCATGCAGCCTACCATACCATTTTATCACCCGTCTCTTTTACATTTGTGCCTGGGTGCAGAATTCAGAGCTTGCGGAGCTGCAGCGCAGTCAGCTGCGTGATGACATCCGAGAGTACAAGGTGCGAGAAGCTCGTCTGCTCCAGGACTACAGCGAGCTGGAGGAGGAGAACATTTCTCTTCAGAAACAAGTGTCTGTGCTGAGACAGAACCAGGTGAGATGAAGAAGATAGAACTTAATTTATTAACCTTTATTTATACACAACTACAGTTATGTTTAAAAAAACATTAGTCCCGTTTAAATAGTACTTTATGACTCAAAGAAAGCCTATTTGTACTTTTTGTAAGAAATTATTTAAAAAGACATTAGTTTTATTTCATGGTCACTGGACAAAATCTGTGATGCTTCAGTCCAATAGAAGAATTATAGACACTACTCGAGAAAAATTATTGACAAGCTTATTTATATTTTTGACCGTCTACACAGGTGGAATTTGAAGGTCTGAAGCACGAGATCCGCCGTCTGGAGGAGGACTCCCAGTGTCTGCACAGTCAGCTGGAGGAAGCCATGCGCCTCAGAGAAATTGCTGAGCGACAGCTGACGGAAGCATTAGAGACGATTAAAACAGAGCGTGAGCAGAAGGCCGCCCTGCGCAAGGAGCTCTCCCACTATATGACGATTGGTGGCTCCGTATATGACAGCTCTTTTAGTATCTCCATCGACAACCTGAAACTCCATGAGGATCCATCCACCATCGGTGAGCCTGACAACAACGATCTAATCAGAGGCTTTGAAAACGGCTTGTTTAAGACAGGTGACGGTGATGACAACAGAGGTGCTGTGAACAAAAGAGGAGAGGCCTTTAAGCCGGCCCCTAGCCTGGTGGACGACCTCCTCAGTGAGCTCAACATCTCTGAGATCCAAAAACTTAAACAGCAGCTTGTACAGGTAATTCCATGAGATACACCTTTACCTTAACTGTTCCACTGTTGCATCCATTGACTCAAAAGTTGATTTAACATTTAGCTAAAGCATACTGAACATCATAGAGTATGTTTAATGTTCCGAAAAAGATACGCAACACAGATTTGAGTGGTTGCCTGAATAGATTTGTTGAGCCTATAGTTTCCCCATTATGCTCTCTGAAAGCTCATACAGGCGCTTTAGCAGATATTGTGACTTTACCTAAATAGATCCCAAAAGTGACAAAATTAAATTATGTTGAACATTATATTTGTAATCCAACAGCATCTGCATTTATTACAGACATAGATATTTATAGGAAAAAGACTGCAGGTTAAGTGGCAGGTTAAGTTTCAGTGCATTATCTGAAATGTCAGCAGAAGGAGCTGTTCTTGTTTTTAATGCATCTTAAATTCCATGTTCCCAGTAATCCAGTTGACTCGAGCAGACTAGAAAAACCAAAATAAATGCACAGTGAATCTAAAGAGAATAAATACATGGATGTCTATACATATATAGATTGATTACAAATTTGGACATGAGTTAAATCTCGATGGGGATATTTACTAAAATCAGTTTTGTTGTATTTGAAGACAAATTGCCTTAAACTGTAAGAGAAAAGGAGAGAAATATACATATAAAATGTTTTTTGTTTTTTTTTTTAAATGTTAGGTGGAACGTGAGAAAGTGGCCCTGATCAGTTCACTGCAGGAGAGCCAGAAGCAGCTAGAACAGGCCTATGGGACTGTGTCAGAGCAAAAAGAAACTGTTAACAGGCTGACTGAGAACCTCAACGCAATGAGAAAACTTCAGGCCAGTAAGGAGCGCCACTCTGCCCTCGACAGTGAAAAAGACAGGGACAGCCATGATGATGGAGATTATTATGAGCTGGACATCAATGGACCAGAGATCCTGCAGTGTAAATACACTGTGGCGGTGTCTGAAGCTGAGGAGCTGAGGCAGGAGCTGAAAACACTGAGGGCACAGTATCAGCAGTGTCACACCCAGTATGAAGAAGAGCGCGTGCAGCTGGAGAGTGATGTCCAGGATCTGAGGTCGAGGTTGGCGTCACTTGAGAAGATCAGCCAAGCAGATAAAGCGGAGGTAGCTCGTCTGGAGAAGGAGCTTCGTCTGGTCAGCGCGGCTGCAGGAGAATCACTCGGTAGCCTTAATGTGGCCCAGGATGAGCTCATAGCTTTCAGTGAAGAACTGGCCAATCTCTACAACCATGTGTGCATGTGCAACAATGAGACTCCTAACCGTGTTATGCTTGATTACTACAAGGAAGGCAAGGCCATTATTAGAAGGGGGCATGAAGGGAAGGAGCACCAGTCTTCTGTACTTATCACTAATGGGCTAATCACAGAGACTGAACCTGGAAAGTCAGACTCCAGCAGCACCACAGTTGCCCCAGAGCACCGCTCAGAATCCATGAACATCTATAACCTTGTAGCCATCATCAGGGACCAGATCCGCCACTTGCAGCAGGCAGTGGACCGCACCACAGAGCTATCACGCCAGAGACTTGCCAACCTGGAGCTGAGCACAGTGGCAGACAAAGACAAAGAAGCTTGTATGGAAGAAATCCTCAAACTGAAGTCCCTGCTAAGCACCAAAAGGGAGCAGATCGCCACTCTCAGAGCTGTGCTAAAGGCCAATAAACAGGTCAGGTCACCACTCTGAGTGTATGTATGTGGGTGTGTGGGTGGCCTTGTCGAATACTGGGAGCCCACTAACATTGTCGGATGACTGGATGCTGGTCCCCAGAAAGTAAATAATTGAATTTGAGGGTGATGACTTGGTTTAAGGTTGGGTTAAGTTATGATTAGGTATAGGTTATGGTAGTGGTTAGGGTACGTGTCAAGAAGAGGGTTAGGGTAATACAGTATAAAATAAAGACAGCATAAATGACAAAAATGAGAGCATGTGTTTCTTGTGTATGTTTTCTTCTTTCTTGTACCACAAAATAGATAATTTGCCAAAACTAAAAATTGCCACTATTTTCTGACTCTATGAAAGTGTGAGAAATGAATTATAAAACTTTTTATTCCCTTTAGACGGCTGAGGTTGCTCTGGCAAATCTGAAGAGTAAGTATGACAGTGAGAAGGCCATGGTGACTGAGACAATGATGAAACTCCGTAACGAACTCAAGGCTCTGAAAGAGGATGCTGCTACATTCTCCTCTCTGCGAGCCATGTTTGCTACAAGGTATAATTTTACCTCATTTCCTATTTACATTTCAGTTCCTTTTAAAATTATGCACAAATTGGGACCCTGGTGTCCAAGTGGTCCAGAGCACACATTGTACACATGGCATCTATTGTATTCTTATTGCAGGAAACATTACAAAATACCAGTAACACTTATGCTATATAACCTTATATCCCACAAATTCACACACAATTCCTTCTAACAAAAAGAAAAATCTGAAATGTAATGCTCTGCATAACTGTTTTGTGTGAATGTGTGTGTATGTGAGAAAGCAGAAAGCATTGTGGGAACAGTCTGATGTAACAACTTGAGTCAGCTAGCCAGGACCTCATCCTTCCATCTGGAAAATGCTGCCTGAGGAATGGAGAAAACATGTGACAGTAGCAGCAATCTAAGGAAAAGGGCTCCACCTGCTGGAAATAATGGTTTTTCTTGTTTTCTCTTTTCCTCTTTTCTGTTCTTTGCTACATCTCTCCCCCCTTTCTTAGATGTGATGAGTATGTGACCCAGCTGGATGACATGCAAAGGCAGCTGGCTGCAGCTGAGGATGAGAAGAAGACTCTGAATTCCCTGTTACGCATGGCCATTCAGCAGAAACTGGCCTTAACACAGCGGCTGGAGGACTTGGAGTTTGACCATGAACAGGCACGTCGCAACAGTGCCACAGCGGTGGGAGGCAAGGGCAAAACAAAGGGCAAGGGAGCCTCTTCCAGTCATTATGTAAGTCAGAAGCTGTACTGCACAATCAGCTCTGAGTCACAAAATATAACACAAGATCCTAGGCTCATCTGCAGGGTTTCTTTAAAAATTGACATTTTTTTCTAAGACATGTATATCTCCCAGCCTGAGCTCCGTTGTAGCCATTATATCTGTAATACACTATATGACATACTAGTATAATATTACTATTTAATACTTTTCTGCAGTTAACAATATGTGATGGTGTTTGCAATGTTAAGCTGTAATGTTTAACTGAAACAAGTTGAAAATAACTATAATGTTCATGGTTAAATTACTGCACATTCTCTATACAGCTGCTGTGAAAAAGGCACAGATTCCCTAAACAAGGATAATAGGTCTCAATTTCTTTTTGATATTTTGTCTTGATTTGGCTTGTCAACCCCATGCAACTAGAACCCCCATGTTAATTTTTAATTTAGCTGACCTTTACCTACAAGCTGCATCCCTTCCCACTATATTGCCATAAGTGTAAGCAGGTATAATTTGAAATGGAAAGCACCATTTGGATTCTTTAACATATTAATCTGCGGTTGAGTTGTTTTTTGGGTGGTCAGATAGTACTATACTAAACAATTCAGCTTTTCTCTCACTTGCAGCTTGTGATAATTTAGTATACATAAATATAAGTGTTTATGTTCTGCAATTACAAATTCAATAGTAATTTTCTAATTCCTGTATGTAAAACTTTTAAAGGTTCATGTTAGAATAGAAGAATACAACTAAAGTATCAGGTGAAAGGTTCAAATAATCTAAATTTCAGACATTTGAAGTATTGTAGTGTTAGTGCTAGCTAATGAAAGGTTAAACTGTATTACTCATTTTTTAGCTCTGCATTAGTTTTCTGTGAATTTTCATAACTGTTAACTTCAATAAGCTTCATATCACCAATATAGTGAAAAGTGGATTTGCTGTGCAATCAATTTCATTAGATTTTTTTTTTTTTTTTTAATCTTTTCATTTGCAGTAAACCTAATAAGCCAAGTGTCCTTAAGGAGATCTGTCAGTGTCTGAGAGTTGCCAGTCGTCTGTGCTCCTGGTTTCTTCAGTCTCTAATCATGATCCAAATCATGTCGGTGCCAACACAAGAATCTATCCAACTGTATTTGCCAATTGCCTCTTTTTAGAGGATCACAACAAATGTTAACTTTCTGTCAAACAGCCTTGACTGCAAAAAATGATTCATCACATCAGCCCACTGGAGTCCTTCAGTCCAACAGTATGCACCATTATTGTTACAGAAAGAAATGAAAAAGCAAAATGGGTGTTGTGGTGATTATTCATTGTCTATGTTATCCTGACTGAGCATGTTTTGTTTAACTCATATTTGCTCTTCAGTGATTACTATTTTCTTAAAAAGATCATACTAATTTTTGAAGTATTATATAATGGTTTACTCTATTTGTATGTTTATCTACCAGGTTCTTGACATTTTCAGGTGATTGAACATATTTATTTCATAAGAACAAAAGAGATTATGTGGTCATTCTTAAAATGCAGCACTTTCAACCTGTGAGTTGAAATCTAACAAAAGACAAATAAGCTTTTTTGCTTTCGCTGTTTTCCTTTTGTGCCTTTCTGACAACCCATAGCAACAAGCAAGATGTTTGATAACCATGGCTCATGTTTAGGTCAGTGAAGCATAATGCAGTATTTTTTGTTTGTATAATGCTTCAAAATTTGCATAAGATTAAGGATCTAGATGTTGTGTAATTGGACTCCTCTGGAGATAAGACAGAGCTGTTATGAATTCAGTTGTGCATGGGATGGCTGAAGAAGAGTATTATTGCAAAATTTATTTAAAGATTTTTAAGTTAATGTCAGATGTTAATAGTATTCAAGGACTATTTACACAAGAGCATTTCTAATGTCATTGTTTTAATACAGTTTTTGTAAACTGAGTCCATTGTCTTCAGTATGGCTACTGTGTACTGTCCAATTTTGTGTTGTTGATACAAAGTGCAATTTGCAAACATGGCAAAAAAGTTCATGCTATTTTAAATACTTTACAAATTGCTCTTTACCTGCTTTGGCCTAATTGATTTTATATATTTTTACAATAACTTTGGTTGTATTTATTTGACATTCTAAAGACTACATGATACCATCACTTTTTTGGTTTCATAAGGGAGTTTGAGTGGAGTTGGCTGGTCAGAATTTAAAGACTAAACTGTGGTAAAACACTAGCAACTGACTGTTGGCTGCTGTCTCTTCTTCCCTTAAGGATGGTGAAGAAATAAATTTAATGTTCACAATTCTGAGTTTTATTCATTTATTTTTTCAGTAAACAAGTTAGCTATGAATTGACTAATATTCACAATAAAGCTTTAGTAAATTAAAAACACTTATATTTTTAATGTCATCCTACTACAACAAAGCATAACAACAAACCATAAAAGGTAAATGCACATTATTTGTCAGTGGTATAATACGGAACCTGCCATGGGGTTGTTACTGCTATTTTTTTTTTTTTTTCAACATGTAACTGAGCTTTTTCTTTTCAGAAATTGAGAGATTACAATAAAATACATGAGGTATTATTATGCATAAAAACATCCCCCAATTGTATAAAATATATAAATTTAATAAACATAGGTCTCATATGTGACGCTATTTAGACAATGAATAAGTAAAAATGTTGTGTTTTGATAAATAAAAATGACGGTCTTATTTAAAGTTTACCACTTCAAATTAAATGACAGTTTAGTTACAGTATATATCTTATTAAAATATGTTTCAATATAGCAGTATAAAATTAAGTTACAAGAATAAACCATAAAATAAATGCATACGTGTTGTCGGTTTTTAGCTGCTACTTCTCCATTTCCGGTGAGTTTTGTCCTCTTTTGAGACGTTGACGTAAGGCGCTCCCTGCCTGCGCTGTGACGTCAGAGGGCGTGGCCAAGGACAGGCGATCCCGCGATGGAAGGTTTGTGTCTTCGTTTAAAACATCATTTTTCATCTAGTTCGGCTCCTCTTTCGCTTTGACACCTTCCCCTTAGGCCCACGAACACCAAGCACAGCAGCTATGGTCATTCAGGATGGCTGACTTCGCCAGAAATAGTGTATCGTCTAGTCCCGTTAAGGTTCCTGAAAACTTTAACCACCCGTTGGACAGAAGGTGTTTGAAAGGTTTTGTCACCATAAAAGTTAAATGTTTTCTATTTCTTGCAACATCCCTAGTCCACGTCCTGCCACAGACAGGAGAAAAGACTAGCGATAGTCCCATTTCTGTCCAGTCAGTGTGGGTATGCTAATATGCTGCTATCTACCGTCCCCTTGAGTTAAAGCTTCCTGTTATCAAACTGACACCAAGTTACTTTCTGGGGTAGCGAGTGAACGTAAATCTTCTCTCCTGCCACACGGACAGACAGTTTTCAGAAACAGCTGACTGAGGACAGCGCCTTCCTTAGAGCTGACCGCAGGCTGGACACGGAGCTGGTGGACAAAGTCATCCTGCAGCTCAACAGGATCTACCCGCAGATACTCACAGACAAGGAGGCCACCAAAGTAAGTCCTCGCAACCAAAGGGCTTCTCTGTCCTGGTTGCCTGCAGGCAGAGCTGGAGGACATTAAATAACAGTTGTTCCACAATGCAAAAATATTCCAAGTGCTGCGTTAACATTTTCTTGTCAAATATTATCTTCAAAATGTTTTTATGTAAAGTGAAAATACTATGCATTATAGTTAGTTATATTAATGACTTTATTGGATTATGATTAACAAGCAGCACCTTAATGCTGGAGCTGGAGCAGGTGCACCAAATTTTAAATACTTCATATGATGTTGTGAAGTTTGATCTATAATTATGGTCTTTAAACTAACTGTAGGGCTTCTTTGTAAAATCTTAATCTCAACTAAAGTAACTAAATGACTTACAACAGGAAAAACAGATGAAACAACAAACCATTTGATGTCAGTTTGGCTGGTGTTTTGATGCAGTGCATTTCACTGTCAATTCGCAAGTACAGGGTTTGGACTCCACTAGACCACAGGCCTCCATGTGTGGAGTTTGCATGTTCTCCCTGTGTTTGTGTGTGTTTTCTCTGGGTGCTCTGGCTTCTTCATACAGTCCAAAGATATGCAGGTTAGATTATTAAGTGATGACTTCAAATTCCCTGTGGATAGGAGTGTGTGTGTTTGTCTTTATATAGCCTCTTATAATTGCAATTATTTCTAACCAGTTCAGAAACTTGGATGTGCCCACTAGTGTTCGACTTGGTGAGCTCATAACACACCTGCAGCGAAAAGGCGAGGAAGCATGCAGGGAGTTTTACAGGGCTCTCCACTTGCATGTAGAGGAGGTATATTACAGCTTGCCTACTCGGCTGCGCCTCAGAGGTTAGTTCCTAAAAACTTTTCTTTTTGTCATATCATGCTTATCATTATTTGGATTTTAGAGAATGGATTACACATTTCTGAGTGTTTCCAGTCCCAACTAAACATAATTTATTCTGCCTCCAGATTCCTTGGATCCACTGACATATGCACCTATCAACAAGCAGAGATACGTTATGAATGACAGAAGTAAGTTGCAAAGCAGTACATCTGTTAAAAAAATTTGGAAATTAGTACTTTAATGGTAATCCTCAAAAATTGCTATCATATGGAAAATGTTTTCACGCTATTGTTTACTTCTCTCTCTTTTCCAGGCCCCCTCTTCTTTCTGGGCTGTTTTGGTATTGCTGTGGGAATGGCTTTACTCTATTACTACAGTGGTAAATTGTTTTCCTTTTCTTTTTTACATCACCAAATATTGTACTCCAGATATTGTCAGTATTACTGATTAGAGAATGTGTACTGCTACATACGACATACATATATTTTATGACATATATTTTATGCATGTTTAAAATCGAATTCTTTGTAATTCAGTTTTACTGAGAAGTATCTTCTTTCTATAGAAGCAAAAGTGACGGGAGGCAGTCAGGCCCTAGGGATGGCTGCTCTGGGTCTGAAAAAAAAAGCTGAGGAGGTTCTTATATGGTACACTGAAGAAAGCTTCATGAAGTAGGGGGTGACACTCACACCAGGTGCCTGAGCAGTACTGCACTAAAGAATACTTTTTGTACCTAAGCACAGCACACTATATCTCCGCAAGTGTTCAATACTAATTTTATACACGGGGTATATTATTTTGTTTGTGATCTGTAACGAAGAGGTGGGGACAGATTCGGAGGAACGTTTGGCACTTGCTCCTATTTCCTCTCATGTTTGTCTACTTAAATTGATTAAAGGGATGACACAGGGAGGTATATTCATGGTTATATGGGACTGTCACACAGTAGATGTCACTACAAAAAGAATAAGCCTCAAATTAATCATTCAGTATATGTTGACGTTCTAACTTATCCCAGACTTATTTTCTGCCTTAGCTGGGTTAAAGTATTGATTTGGACAGTGTAGATTTATATTGCCTCCTCTACTCAGTCTGCTGATAACTAGTAAAATTGTTTTTAATTTTATTTAGCAGGTTAGTCAGCATGACTTAAACGTGACCGCCACCTAGCGATCTAAAAAGGAGCTACAGCAAACGTAGTAAGGCTTGTTGGTTTCTCAAAAGCTCCTCGAAATTCTTCTCTTCGTAATTATACAGGAAATATATTAGTTAGAACCAGCGTCGAGCGCGGCTGCAGCAGCGGTGCAGACGATTTCATAGTGAATTTTCCAAACACGTGATCGTGTAGTCCAATCATATCCGGCCTGCCAACGCAATGAATTGTGGGCAGGGATAGACCGAAACAAAATATACAATTGTCGAATAAATATTTGTAATATTAAATCTTAAATACAGTTGAAGCGCTTTTTAAAATAACTCATACAAAGATGGTACTGGTGGATGTATTTCATCATGATTTCATATTGCACCATAAGTAAAAGCACCTTCTAGCACGCCCTGTTTATAAGGCGATCATCTCTGTTTTACTAGCTGTGTTGTATGAAAGGAGAGAAGGTTAGCACTCCCCTTGACAAGGATGGAATTGGTCCTAGAGACCTGCAACACATATACGGTTAAGGCATTGCCACCTACTTCGTGGCATCTCTAACCATGTTTTTGCCATCTCCCGGATATTTTCCGTGTCTTGTTTTACTTTGTTAAGCTTGAGCATTGTTAGCCCACTGCTGATGACATATATTTTACATTTGGTCTGGAGTGTGACACAGAAAGTAAACTGGAGTGAGTGATACTATATTCTCTAATCAGTGGGATATTATATGTTGTCACTGTGCCTGCTTGCCGAGATAGTTTTGGATAAAGCTATTTTAAATAAATAATCAATGAAACATTTGGTGGCATTTCACATATTATTTAGTTTATAAACTAAATTAAAATGTTTGAAATAGAAAAGGGCTTGATATTACAGTGCCTCTCATGATGGTATGTTCTTAGACTTTATTTCTATGTTTTATGGATTGAAAAAGCCAAACTTTAAAACATCAGATAAGATTTTGCAGCTTGCATGGATTTGTTGTTGCTTGTAAGTTTATAATCTGATTCTGTAAGGAACCAGGGATATTTTATTTCTGGTGATTGTCAATTAATATGTGCTCATCAAGGTCCAGTACCCAAAGGTGTGTTGCATTTTGCCTTAAATTTATAAGTGCCACTATTTGTATGATTGAGACTTTTTATCTTTGTAAAATAAAAGCTATGCATGGTGATAATAAACGAGACAATAACACCTCTTGTTATGTTTGTAGCTTTATTTATAAATTCATTTTAAAATAGCGGTCAGAGTGTGTTATACAGTATCATATAGTAATTGCTAAGTAATTTTTGGTCCTTTTAAAAAAAAAAAAAAAAGAAGATAAAAACCTATATACTCCAATGCAAAAATATGTACATAAACAAATGCAAATCAGTTTAAACATTCACAATCAACTTTATATTGCAGTTGAAAAACACAACAAAACATAGAAGGTCCACTAAAGCAATTGGCTGAGGTAAAAATAATAATAAAAAAAAACAAACACCACATTACCTCATAATAAGGCTGTTACATGTTGCCTTTAAGAATTTAATTTGCATTATGTTGTGATTTTTTTTTTTTTTTTTTTTTTCCTTAAATAAATACGGCATACCTCAGGCTTATGGTGACAGACACAATTCAAACTCCTGATATGTTTGTTTATGCATAAAGACAGTTGTTTGCATTAGTAACCTGAGTTAAGATAAGAGGCAAGCAAAAAGTGAAATGCTACACAAAATAAAAACCGACCACACGTTTGTCCAAAGACATGGTTAGAGAAGGGAACTCGTCTAACACACACACACACACACACACACACACACACAGTCGCCATAAAAGTCAATGTTATTTGATCCCCCCAAGTACAATGGGTCTCCTCCAGCCTGTTGGGTCGAATTACAGAATATCAAATGCAACTGCATGCTGTTTCATGTGATGAATAAACATCTTGCCCATTTGTTCAAATAACATAGAGGTCCATTCTTGCTGAACTGATCAGCGGGCATGGAGAGTCATATAAATTGTGATTATGAAACTGGGTTAGGCCGCTGGACACCGAAGGCTGTGATGAAGATGTTGACTACGACTATGACAAAAACAAATGCTGTAGCGATGTTCTCCATGACGTTTAGCCTGTAGTGCATGCGTTCGTCGTTTAGATTCCACTTAACTGATGAGAGAAAAATGACAAGGTTAGTTTTGCTCAGTCAGTTGGAGTGACCTCCTTCCTTCACAAGGAGGCAGCATGGCATTTCTTGTCACATTAGTGAAGTAATCATTGCTGAAGACTGATATAAATTAACAGCATCTGACAGGGTTGCCCTTGGGGTGAATAATTAGCTTCTCCTTTCATTAGGACATTACATCTGTTTCTGGTCTGACAAAGGAACACCTTTTTTTCTTTTATAGACAGAAGGTTCTGCATTTTTAAGCACCATCTTAGTATTGACAAATCTCCTGTAATGTAATGTATTTTCCCAATAGCAAAAAGATTTTTTTTTTTTTTTTTTTTTTAGAAAACAGAACGAGGCAACTTGACAGGCATTTCTTCCTGCTGTGGCTCTCTAAATTCAGCTTTTTATCATGATAGCATTTTCTGGTAGGATTAGATAAGGATTCGGTCAATAGGGGCGGCAGGGAGCATGTATGTGAATGTATGGGAAGTGAGGTTGTGCTTTGTCCTTCACATTAATAAGTCCTACCCATTAGGAATGTATATTGAAAATGATCTGTGCCTTGGGTTATTTGCCCAAGAAAGGTTAATGATCTGTGTAAATGATTTTAGAGGCCTGTATTTAAATATATATATATATATAGTAGAAATAACTGACAACTTTTGTGAATGCATGAGTACAGTTGTACAGTTTAAAGCAGTTGTAACTTGTGTTCCAATAATATGTGCAAGACTACAATGCACATTGTTACAAGCTAGAAATACCATGCCAAAAGTCATAATTGTAACTTAAACGAATGTTTGGGCGCCTGTGTGGATGAGTAACACTGGTCTACAAGGAGAAAGCCTCAGAAATGAAAGTAGCTAAATTTTACCCGAATTGGGTCGCTAATAAATGAAAGTCCTGTGTTAACTGGCTCCAGCTTCCAAGATACAGCTGCAGGTCAGAATTACATCAAAATAATTCAAAATTAAGAGGAGGATGTGAGATTATGCTCCATAACTTTTATGAAAAATGTGATATAGCACACACTCATTATAAATTTATCTTTTTATTGATACCAATATGTTACTTTCCATTCATTTATTGGTTTTTCATGAGAAACTGACCAAATTGTGGATAGGTTGGTCCCTTTGCTGTGTAGCTTCCCACACTATTAAGACACAACCCCAAAATTATACAGTTTTAACGCTCACAAAATATAATGTGAATGATATCAGATAATTACAGAATACAAGCTCTAACATCAGATTAAACAACAAGGTTCCATCTTTATTTGGTATCTAAACAATGCTTTTTGGCTTGCACACTGTCAGGACACAGATTACTGCTGGTATGTCAAAAAGGCATTATCTGGCCAGGACAAATGTATTCTGCATAGCAGAAATTCTTTTCACTAAAATAGAAGTTTAGAGATAAACAGCACCCTTTAAAGAGTACCTATTCTCACATTTAGGCTTTTGACACATAAAAAAAACAATCAAACATCGATTTGATTATTCAGTAACTGTATTATCTTGTATTATTCATCACATGTTTATAAGCTTCCATAGGGTTTAACAACGGCTGCTGAGTCCTAATCGTCTGAGAATTCAAACCTAGAAAGCAAAGTGGATAACCACACCCACACCTGGACTAGTTATTCACGAAAATCAATACCAAAACCTTGACATTTGCTAATAAAAGACCAATGAATTACAGTTAGGTAATAATCTTTAGTATCACAGTGAAGATAACTTTATAAACCTTCTTCTGCTGTCATTTTCATTGTCTACTTTGTCAGGACGTTACGAGGCATTGTGATCATCAGACCCTCCCTTCCCTTGTAGGCAAATATACTCGCCTGCGTATAGATAATTATAAATCTTTATCGTGAAATAGCTTTAAAACAACCAGCATTTTTATCACCTGTTTTCTATTTTAATTAATCTAATTAAAATATGTAAAAATTAGCACATTGGAGGTCGATAATTTCCCAGTTTTTCACACTGTAAGAGGTTTGCATTTATTTATTATTTATACAAATGTAAGTCAACAAAGTGATTTTTGTTTTCACAGGTGTATTATAAAAATGCATTTTATGTTGTTTTCAGTATTTTGTAGTATTAAAGTCAGGGTATAGTTTGTTGTATGCTGTGCCTTTCAAGCTAATTAATGGTTTACAGCTGAAATAAGATTCATTTGAATTTCCTTTAATCTTTATATGTAAATGCTAACAAAATTTGGCAAATATAAATTAGGAAATGACCTTCAAACTTACCTATGAAAATGAGCATTATTCCCACCAAGATTTGTAGGATGATAGAAATGCTAATCAGTGTGATGATGGGCACATAGTAGGTGAAGTCAGGTCCTTCTGCTAGCACAGCCTTCAGCTGGGAGGCATTAGCCATCAGTAGAGCCACATCCAGCATGCTTTCTGCTGCACTCTTCTTATTGGCATAATTGTTCATGTTCAGGGGTCCCACATGCTCCCTCACAGGGTGTCGCAGTGGAGCCTGAAAACAAAAACAAACCCACTGAGAATGACACATGAATTACTTCTGGCAGTATAATATTTGACAAAAAGCTTGACTTGCCGTTTTTAGCTAGGGGAGGATTTTAGATTTATCTTTAATAAGCTGTTATTAATGTTTCTGTTACGGTTAATTCCGTTAACATTAAAAACAGACTCACTGGATTTCGTGAAGTAGTCTCTCAGGTATGTTCAAATCAGTAGCCATCATCTAAATACACCTGAGAAATAAACCTTAAGCCATCAGTGGCGATAGAAAACTGATAGAGAACCTACATTTTGTAGCTCAAGTTTCATCATATTACAGAACACATGCTGAAACTTGGTTAAACATGGTATTTAAAAAGTTACTTTAACATGGAAAAGAAGAAAGAGTCCATGTTGTGGATATTCTGTCATACTTTCATTCTTATTAAAAACACGACTGGCTGACTGGAAAGTACATTTTCTCTTCCTAAGGAAATGTGAAGCTTGTTATGTGGAAATTTTTTCAGGTTTTAAAATCTCCCAAATGACCTCACAAATTACAAAACTATGTCAGCAGGGACAGTGTTTTTTGCTGCCATCAACACTCACAGTCCAGAATAATAAAAGTCAAAATAATTCTTAAGAGTGATCAATCAAAATTAGCACTATTTTACTATAGAGATGACAAGAAGCATTACATTTGAATGACACACTGTGATTATTTAGGTTAGACCTTTTAAAATCAAAACCCAAACCTACAAAAACATATAAGAATTCAAGTAGAAAAATGGTCAGTATGATGACAAATAATAAGACCCAAAATTGTGAAACCGTAGCCTCTTTGCTGTCGAAGATATTTACAGAAGTGAAAGTATTCAGTGGACACTGACTTGGTTTCAGTCCAGGTTTCAGGTCTTTAATGGTATAATGATAATATATAATATTACAAAGATCATGTAGTATATGTGAAAGCATGGATTATTATTATAGTAAGAATCACACAGTAATCATAAGCTCACACATATTGTTATACAATTATTATTAAATATACATTAATATCTTAAAGAAATAAAACTAGATATGAAATATGTAGTGGAACTTTCTTTGACTTGCTGTGGAAAGTCAAAGAAAGCAGTTTAATTTTGCTCTAACACTAATGTGTCCAGGAAGAGTTCCTGTCAGGGAATCCATTTCCTTCCTTCTTGTCTAACAGCAATTAAATGAGTTGTTTTAACAAGTAAAATAACTGTTTGGTAAATAGTTCATATAGGAACACAATATAAACATTACATTACAGACAGTGCAGAGACCCCTAGTTTTAGTGCAGCACTCAGGGTCTCATCTGGGTGGAGTGTATTTTAGCAGCCCAACAATGCCCCACTTTGTACGCGAGCTGTTACTTCCTCTTCAACTCTGAAAACATGCTGGGCCACAGAGGAAACTATGTTCTTGTGGTGGACCAGCAGATGAGCATGACAGTCACTCGGTGTCACCTGTTATATTCATCCATCCATCATCTGTACCCCCTTAGTCCTAACCAGGGTCCCAGGGATCTGCTGGAGCCTATCCCAGCTCTCTTTGGGTGAAAGGCAGGGGTCCACCCTGGACAGGTCCCCAGTCCATCACAGGGCCACATAGAGACAAACAACCTCACACACTCACACTCACTCCTATGGGCAATTTAGAGTCACCAATCAACCTGACATACATGTTTTTGGACTGTGGGAGGAAACCAGAGTACCTGGAGAAAACCCACACAAGCACAGGGAGAACATGCAGACTCCACACGGAAAGGCCACTGATGGGTTTCAGACCAGGAACCTTCTTACTGTGAGGCAACAGTGCTAACCACTAATCCACCGTGCTGCAATTAAGCTTGGGTCAATGCTCAAATATGTTAGAACTGCCTCAATAAATGACTTTAAAAACTCACTTGCTTTTAAAATAGTTGTAATTAACAATGGATCAAAACTGAAACAGAAGTACTTACGCTTACTACATATTGCAACACAAGCTCTGCGTTAATTAACCTGCAGTTACACATTATTTGTTTTTGGTAGAGACCACTTCCCATTTAAAGTTTTACTGTAAAACCACTTGCAAATTAAAGTTTGGATCAGATCGACATAAAGATCCCCTTGAACAGTAACAGTATTGTTAGTAATAGACAACTTGTTATGCACTGGTGTTTATTATCAGCCACAAAAGTACCAGATTTGTTGGTGAAACCTGTTGTGAGAGTTGATCAGCACTAAGATGTAATGTCAAACAATTAGGATAACTGCATCGAGTGTGCGCAGAAAAGGACACAGGAGAAAAAGTTCTCTCCAGTTTGGTCCAGTTGATCTCCTCATTTGGGTCAGTGGCAGCAGCTGGATTCCTTTAGTGTACCCACACGGGCTTTTGTATCGTCTGTCATTATGTGTAATCAAGCCTTTGCTATAAAAAAAAACAGCTGAAAGGCCAAAGTCGCCTTGTAAATTACTGAAATGTTCAGATCAGCGTTGAAATTAGAGCCACTCCAATGCCCAGCTGCTGCGGCTAAATGGCTACATGAACCACGGACTTTGTATTTGCGTTGCTGCCGTCAAACGCCTACGGGAGAGGTGAACGGAAACCCGTTAGCCAATCATTACCTGTGTCACCGACAGACCGGGGGTGTTTGTGTGGGAATTTGCCCTTTGGCTCAGCCTGAGCAGGATGTGAGTGGTTACTGGAAAAAGAGCCTCTGCGGTCCTTCAATAACCGGCGCTGCCTTCACTTACCTCGGTGTCGCCGTTTCGGTCAGCATCGCCGTTCATTTCAAAGTTTTCTGTGGCCATGTTGGTAATGAACTGACTTAGCCCCGAATGACTCGGTCGTGTTATAGTGTGTGTTCCAGATAAGTCGCAGGTCCAGCCGGCGGACACACACAGGCTGTATATAAAGAGCCGTGACGACAGGAGGGCAGACAAGAGACTACCGCCCCTCCAGCGACGGGAGGTTGTCCCCAGATATCTCCGGTCTGTTTGGGGAAGTACTGGGGCAGGTCACGCTCAACGGGTCACCAGCTGGTGACACTTCAGTTCCCACAGTCGACCTGAACTCTCGATGTAATGTTAATGACCAGGCAGTGCTTTTGTTTGGACTGGAATGGCAGATGAGACACAAGCATTAATGACTCTTTAGTGCCACCATGCGCATTTACGCATTATTGCACCCTGGAGGCTCAACTCTGGAGAGTCCAACTGAGACATATTTGCTGATCCCAAAGGGACATCGTTTACTTTTCACTGTTGCTCTCAACTCTAGGGATAAAGGAAAAACCACAACAGTTTAAAAAGTACAATCTTACAGTAGAATTAGAATATATACATGTTAGATAATTAAAATTGCAAGAAATGGAAGTAAGTAGGTGCACTAGGATGAGATTAGATAAACTTTATTAATCCCTGAAGGTAAATTCAGGTAGTCTTGTAGTTAAATTAATAAGCAATCAGTAATAAAAGTGGTCAGGAACAGTCCAGTTCATGTTGGTCAGCCATTGGCTAAGGTGTGGTAGAGATGAAAGGTCCCCTGTATCGCTCAGTCCTGCAGCTGCTCCATCAGGATCTTGTGAAGGGGATGGTCAGTGTGTTCCAAGATGGACTCTTGACCTTTGTCTGTGAGCATCTCTCCACCACAGCCTCCAGTGAGTCCAGCCTGATTCCAGTCACCGAACCAGCTTTTTGCACCAGTTTGTCCAGTCGTCTTGCATCTTTGTCCTATTAGGATGCTGCCAGGATTAAAGTAACAGTTGAATTTAGTGAATATGATTAAGCCTGAAGCATAATATTAGATAAAGATATTAAAGGAACTAATGTTATGTTAAATTAGGCCCTGTGTTGTTAGAATATAACACAACACAGCATAACCCTTCTACATTACCAAACAAATTCAAGAAATAAATTATCACAGACAGTTTGCCTAAAATTTAGTGGAATAAAGGGAAATAGCCTAAGTATGGGAAAATATTATAAGATACATTTGTTTTAAAGACAATGGCAAGTCAAATTAAAAATTCTTACTTGAAAACCAGGAGATTTGTAGAATTAAAGCAACTCAACCACATGGAAGACATCATGTCATTTTTGTAATGCGTCTCATACTTCAGAAAAATTCTCGCATGAGTGGTAATGGCTCTGCCTGTTCCTGAGATCAGGTGTTTTTAGTCAGATCCACTAAGATAAGTTAGGTTGGCTAGATCTAGATCCAGCTCGGACCTTTATCCAAAGAAACATGTGACCATGTGTGACCACAGGCACTCACAACCACCGAATAGGAATAGGATGGCCGGACACCACGTCAATCGTCACTTAGTTTCTCGTTGTAAACTGAGCCTTCTGTGGGCTTGACCCAACTAACAACCAAGGTCCCATTGTATTCACTGTTTCCCTGGTGATGTGGGCAGATTTGTTCCTTAGTAGTGCCCCTAATAAATTTAATAGCCTACTGTCTAAGGCTACTAAGAAAAAATACTTTTGTTGCCTTAAGTGAGAGTTTTAACCTCTTAGTTCTTGTCCTTAGTATTATATAAACTTGGTTTCAAATGTTATGTTTCTATTGTATAAAACTAGCTTAAAAAATATAAATGAGCCAACGATATGTTGCTATATCTCTGACCACTGTGTTAGTGAGAATTTAAAATAAATCAACTTCATACCTATATATACATATGAAATGCTTCAGAAAAAGAGGCAGTCTGTCCCACCTATTTTAATAGACTTAATTGTTTTCCCAGATTTGAAGGTAAGCCACACAGACCTGGGCCTATAGATGCAAATACTGTGAAACACATGGTGACAGTGTATTTTAGGATTAAATGACATGAAAACTATGTAAAGCACAGCATATATTAACTTATGTGGTTTCCTTGCCAGAGAAAGTCTAATCTTCCATTCTCCCTGCACAGATGTTATGTATGTGGAAGAGTATAACATCAACATGAGTCTCATCCAGTAGCCCATAATTCCGAGCAGTGTCCCTTTTCATTGGAGGTTTAGCGCGTCACGCTGAGGGCGGACAATGCCGTGGTCCACACAGCCTGTGTGAGGGGAGCCTGAGGGTGCCGCCTAAAGCGTGCGTACTTATTGGATACGTGTTGTTGCTAGGGGCGTGGGTTGTCCCGTGAAATATTCTAGTTTGCCCTGAAATAACAAATTTGAGAAGACAATAGTTGTTTGAGTTATAGGGGAGAGATGCGCTAAGACCCGCCGTGAGCATCAAAACAAAACGTCCCGGAGAGAAGAAAGTCCGCTCGGATAGTTCAAGCATCAATACTGAGATGCTGAGGTCACAATTCCCGAAGCTGATTCAGTTTTTCACCCAGAACACCTCCTATTTATTTGCATCGACCAGAACCCGGGTCGATGAGCGTTCACGGCGGATGGCAGCTGCGCACTCGATCTTCCCGTGATGCGTCTCTGGAGGGATTAGTGCGTAGCACAGGCTCAGCATCCTGGCTGGCCCACCGCAGGCCAGTGAGCTGTCTGCGGAACAAGTCACATTTTGATAGTGTGCGCTGGAGCGAGGCCCTCATGCGATGTGAGCTCATAGGTTGAACTGGCAGTGACACCAGGATTAACTCGAAGAGCTCCGTGCTGCAGCTACTGCCGCAAGGTGGACCGCGGCGAGAGGAGCAATGCGCGCATCCTCAGAACTGGACATTTTGTTGGGATGTTCTGTGTCCTAAACCAGTCCGAGGCGTAAGGCCATACACCCTGAGCTGGCGAACTGCGTCACTGAATGCGAGCGTTGCAGATAGGCAGCAAGCTCTCCCACTGCCGGGAGAGGCGCATGCTCATCCGCCGCCCAACACCATGTCGCCGGTAAGTGTTTAACGATTCACCAGGGATGGAGTCGGCGGACGATTCCAGCAAAGATCCGCCACTGGGATCCACATTTTCCTCAGCACCCAACTTAGACTCGGACATTAATGCAAATGCCTGTAGGCCTGTTTATGAGAACGGGACAGACCACAATGTCAACACACAAAGCGCAGCCCTGCGAGGAGCCAGTGACCCTAGCGCATACCCCTCCACAGACTATCGGGGGTTGGTCCGCCAGAGGTTCATCCGCCGGAGTTTGTGGGTGTCAGACTCCGAGGAGCATCCGCTGGATACACCGGAGTGTGTCACCAGCAGCCCGGTACTAAACATTGACCTGAGGAGCATCGTAGATCGGAATCGGACCCGTACTCTGCACGGACCCCGCCTGGGCCTCCAGGAGACTTCCGGCACGGAGAGCCAGGTGGGGCTAAAGGACGGCGCCACAGAAGAAACCAGCATTGACGATGGGAAGGGAGACAGGAATAAAAGAGAGCCCAAGGGAGAGGTTGTGCCCTCGGATGTCACAGGTAAAGCAGGAAGTGACGAGAACGAAGAGGAGCCCGGAATGAAGGCGGTGTCTACCTCACCTGGGGGGCGATTTCTCAAATTTGACATTGAACTGGGTAGAGGGTCCTTCAAGACGGTCTATAAAGGCCTTGACACCGACACCTGGGTGGAAGTGGCATGGTGCGAGCTGCAGGTAAGTGTCCAAAACTGCCTTTAATGTGCAGCCTGAGACAATACCAACATTTGGTCCAGGTGACAACCGGAGGTCTTTGTTATTGGTCCCACCTAACCACATCAACCAGGTTATATCTAACAGGGTTAGTGGGTTATTGTTGGGCATTCAGTGTATTATTTGTTTCTCCCCTCCTCTAATCTGGGATACGTCATTCAGCTTCATATAAAACCGTACATGCTTTATTACTGATGAGAGGATTTTTTATCTGCTCTAAGCTTTTCTAACCTCATATTGTTGAAGTGCTGTACAGCACACAGAAGAGATAACATTCTGTTTTCGTCATGTTTTTGTTATATCTGAAATATGTGTTTTCATAGGGGAAATGGGCAAAGCATCTGTTACAGTGCAGATTGAAGAGGATGAGACTGTCCATCATTCATGTAGTGTTTTTTATCAGTTCTCACAGATTTCTCTCATAATTCTTGCCAAAATGTTGTGATCTTGTAGTTTTCTGTCATCCAGGAGATTTACAACAATCATTTCTTAACTCTGTGAAACCTACGAGAGGGTTCAGAGCAGACACTAATCTCAGGAGTTCACAAAGGCGTTTCAGTAAAGTTTGGATTCTTTTTGTCATTTGCATAATTTCTTGACATGAATTGAACTGAAATCATTATGCTCTTGCATCTAAACAGTATTCAGCCATTTATACGCAATCAGCAGAGGCTAATTAATATACAGCAAACACATGCAGTAGCTTCATAGCAGTGACAGCTTGCTGTAGCACTAAGCTGTGTATGTGATAATCTAATGATCAGTTTAGACACAGTCCAGGCGACATACACGTACAGATTAGCCTGTAGACAGACCAGTAGTCAGGGGATGTGCTTTCAGGCCACAAAGCTTGTACATTCTGTGCGGAACAATTTCCAGCATTACATGTGAAAGCACTAAATTGAGTATTATACTGCCACAACAATTACTACCTTTATATTCTGATTTCTAACCGTATTCTTTCTCACATATTGCTATAGTTTTACTTTACTGCTGTTGTCCTAGAAGTGTATGAAACATTTTTTCTTATGAATTCCAAGAAAGACCCATTCATTGTACTGTAATCCACCCATTTTTTTTCTGGAAAAAGTAGCTGTCATGTTACCAATCTTTGATAAGCTGCTTGTTGTTGTGTTTTGTTTTAATCAATGGCACTGGCTGATAATCAGACACTATACATACAGAGTCGGCCTCAGCCTCATTTAATGAAGCTTTAATTTACACCAAAATATCATGATGAGAATAAATTTGGTGAGGCACAGCCAAGCTGAATGACTTCATTCATTTGCTTGGGCCTTCAAGGTGAACAAAGCTGATGCTTTTTTTTTTTTTTCTTACCTGTTCTTGCAGAATCCAGATTCACCCTGTCAGGCCTGCAGGAATAAGCAATAAAAATAACAGCCCAAATCAATCAAGGTTTAGAAAGAGAGTTAAATCACAGTTGTGCTTATCTCACAGCTCCCATTGGAAACTACACAGGTTTAGCTTCTAGTGAGGGACAGATCAGGAGGGTTGTTCCGTGTTAGCACAGATGTTAGCACTGTAATATACACACAACGAGGCTCATTTGGATGTGACACCTCAATCAATCCATCTAGAAGTCCACAAAGTCAGCCTCCAGTTGATTGTGCACATGGTGATGTAGCTCTGTTTAGGACTGTCTCATCCATTGTGTCTGAAACATGCAGCGGAAGAAGCGGCCCTGAACAGGCCTGAGGGTAACGTAAAGTAAGGGCCCTTGTGACATTGCAGGTTTAAAATGTCATTGTCTATTCTTGGAACTTGAATTGATTAAGGATAGTCTACACAGTATTGCTCATAGTTGAATAGTACATTAAATTCAGTTTTTGAGTCTTTATTAAGAGTTCATATAGTTTATCAGTGTTTCTTTAACAAACTAGAGGTTATATTTTAAAATACATCTACATTATTAACTGAAAACCTAAAGAAGAAGAGCACTTTTTGAATGTCTATCAGATAAGACATGAATCATGAATCCTACAGTACTTGTATATGCATGATTCAACCATTCTGTCCCTGGAGATGAGGCCTTGCCCTTCAGAGCTTTTGTGCCTGTGTGTCTCACTCACAGAAAGCTGCTGTAACTCACACACACTGCCTTTATGCTGTGTGTGTGTGTTTGGCGGCAAAACGAAGAATGAGACAGCAGAAAACTTGATGCTCGTAAAAAGATTTATAAATCAGATTTAAAGTTGAGCTGGTGCCTGGTATTGAGCAGACCAGACAGCTAGTCTTGTTACATATTTATCCACTAAATAATAAACAAACAGCTAATTGTTTACCAAAAATGTGCAAATAATTTAGCATACTTTAATAAAAAGTGAAAAAAATGTACTGCATTGAGAACAATCCGACTGTTGTATGTTTTTATTGGTCCTGTTTGATGGCTAAGTAATGAATACTAAACATGGATTTATACCCCTGTGGTGTTACCACACAGATGCGTCTGGAGAGTGAATCCTGCTGATGCAGCTCTCTGCACCAAGAGAGAGAGGGAAAGAGAAAGGGTGGGTTCAGCTAACAGAGTGTAATATGTGTCGTAGACACAGAAAAAGTTCTACATCTATATTAATTGCAGTGCTGTATCCTGACCACCCTGGGCTCTGTAGATACAAATATTTGTGCCGTTTTTTATGTACTTTCAAGTGTAACCAAAGCACATTTTGAGCCGTAAATACCACATCTTGCTAAAATCTCATCCCTGCATAGCTTCTTTAATAATTTGTTTGGAAACTTCCATAAGAATTAGGCAACACAGACAGTAAGTTAAGGCTAGGTTTAATGTGTGTGTTTTCAGTAAGAATCACCATTATGAAGGTAGCTGAAGAAGGAGACATATCCTTCACAATGCTGTATGTAATCTTAAGACGCATTAGGCTGTGCACTGCATAGGTGACTATGAACTGTAGATGAAATCTGATTCCCCATCAGTCAACATTTAATGCCAGAGTTTATACAGTAGGCTACTGTGCATTTCAAACACCAAACACCCTGTAGCCATGAACACAGCTGGAGAGAAAATGTGGAGGTCAGGTAGCATCTGCTGTGGCTAAAGCCATTTGTGTTCTATCTGTCGTGCTGACTGGAAAGAAACAGAAATGTGGAGGATGCTCGCTGTCAGCTGTTTTACTATTTATACAACAGTTCAGGGAAGGCAGGGGCCAAAGTATTGATCAGGATACACAGGTTTACTCAGACTTGTATCTCAAAGATGTAAGTTTTCAACTTTGAGCAATTCTACACAGTAAATACATTAAATGGCTTTGTAAGGGAAAACAACTTATATCCAGTGTGCTATTATGATGCTTAATGGTCGTTTTTGTTTCATTATTTACCTGCAGCATGTGACAGATAGAGATTAAAGATTACACTGTTATGTTTATCTGTCCTGACAGATGTGTTCGTCTGTATCACAGCACCAGATTAAATATGGCTTGCACTCATTTGTTTTCTGAAAATAGATTCTACTCAGAGGTCAGAGTTGTTTCACTGTTGTATGTTTTATATAATGAAACTATTCAGATCCCCATGTCCCTGAAGCAACAGCAGACTTTCTAAAGGAGGTTTAAAAATGATTGCATCTCTTTCATTACTGCTTTATGTAAGAAAAACTCAAAATGACAATGATTCTTCCCCTCCTTTTTTCTCCACCACCCTTCAAACCTATAAAATTCAGACAAATTGATCACTGCTGGAGCCTGTTCCCCGATAAGGCTCCTGAATACTGGCACAAAATGACTGGGCAGACTTGGAAATTATTTCTCATTTTTAAAAATTAACAGTCTTTCTCAATTTTCCCCTAGGAACGGAAACTGTCCAAAGCTGAGAGACAGAGGTTCAAAGAGGAGGCAGAGATGTTAAAGGCTCTGCAGCATCCCAACATCGTGCGGTTCTATGACTTCTGGGAATCACCGGTGAAAGGGAAGAAATGTATCGTTCTGGTGACAGAGCTAATGACCTCAGGGACTCTAAAAACGTGAGTCAACAAAAAATATACATTTTTATATATGTTTGGGATGCCTTGATATGCCCTCCATAAACTCTTAGTTCATCTCCTTTTCAGCCTAATACTTGACTGTAAAACAATTATTGTAAGATATACAAACATTACTGCTCCTATTTTTAATGAACCTTACAGTAATGGTCATTAGACTGCCTACATCATGTCTCTCAAGTATGAACTAAATGATAGCATTACGCTCAAATTATTGCTAGACCAAGATATTGTTCATGTTAATATAGAATATTTGTGATTTGAGCTGAAAACTCACAAAACATAGAAAGATTATTTTGGGAAGAGAAAAGGTATCAGAGATTTTGGACAGATCTTGATATTTTATTATCGTATAACCTTGCAATATGTTTAGAAAAGCGCATCTCTTTTCCTGGTGTCAACAGGAACATCTCTGTCCTGCTGGTAATGTTTTTTTGTATCTTCTCACAGGTATCTGAAGCGCTTTAAGGTAATGAAGCCTAAAGTTCTTAGGAGCTGGTGCAGACAGATCCTCAAAGGCCTCCACTTCCTCCACACAAGGACTCCTCCAATCATCCATAGAGACCTCAAATGTGACAACATCTTCATCACTGGTCCTACAGGCTCTGTCAAAATAGGAGACCTGGGCTTGGCAACACTAAAGAGGGCCTCCTTTGCTAAAAGTGTTATTGGTTAGTCATCAGCTAGCTTGAAAAAAATACAGTTTCATTGAATTGTGACAAAGAAAAAAAGGTTGCACTCTGCAACCTCACCACTCAGTGCAGCTAAATCCTTCACATTTTGCACATTGCACCTTTAAGACATACAGTATTTTATTTTTTATGTAGTGTTTAACCTCATTAAAACTGGTGTAGTGTCTATTATAAGCTCGCCATAGTTTGGCCATTATATCTCAAGTAATTTCAAATTAACAGTAACCTCCTGTCATTTGTGTTCAAGTTGCTTTATGCAGTATTTGAATGTTAGATTTTTTAATTTTCTATTGTCTATTGTAAATTGTCTATTGTAAATGGAAATGTTTTAGGATCATAATTTAGGATTCTTACTGAATTTTAGCCTTTGCCACCGCTGTTGATCCTCATAAAATAGGACGAAACCCTGATGACGACTCGTACGTTTTAGAATTTATTACAGTCTCTTGTATTAATTCTTCAGGCACTCCAGAGTTCATGGCCCCCGAGATGTATGAGGAGCACTATGACGAGGCTGTGGATGTCTATGCCTTTGGGATGTGTATGCTGGAGATGGCCACATCAGAATATCCCTACTCTGAGTGTCAAAATGCTGCACAGATCTACCGGAAAGTCACCAGTGTGAGTAAGGCTGCAGAAGTAAATCCCCTTAGTGTACTGAATGTAGAAACAGTACATTTTATTTTTAATGAATTAAACTTTTCATCTGTAAGAAGGAGAAGGTGTTCAAAAGCTAGTAAGTCCTACTTCAATGTGTGAATTTTATTTTTATTTTATGAACTAATCGGTTTTTAAATAGTTTTTGACTAAGCCTTTAGCTAATCATTATAGCACTTTAATAGTCCTCCCATACAGCAGTAGCTCCTTACTTGCCATAGCTGACATCTTGGAGACAAAGTGTTTTGGGGTAGATGCAATTAAAATTTCTTGACATTGCAGACAGTCCGTTATGCAGTCATACACTAAGCAGTTTAAAAGCTGAAGCATGTTATTGCTGGTTTGTTTTTCAGGGGGTGAAACCTGCCAGCTATAGTAAAGTCAGTGACCCAGAAATCAAAGAAATAATTGGGGAGTGTATCTGTCATAGATGGGAAGAAAGGTAAGTGGACCAGTACCTTGGATAGACTCTGGGCTCATGATGCATTTTTGTATTTACACATCAGTTCATTCTTACCTTATTGTTGTGTTGTTTTGTTTTTATTCCTGATATTAATGCCAATGTTTAGCTCTGATACAGTGATACAGTGGCTTTTTTTGTGTGTTGTGCATCATTAGGTTTTATTGTCACAGTGACCTATAGTGTGGGTCATTAGCTGATGTTTGTGCATTTCCTGCAGGTACTCTATCAAAGACCTCCTGAATCATGCCTTCTTTGCAGAGGATACAGGTGTGAGAGTGGAGCTCAATGAAGAAGATGATGGGAAGAAATCATCCATTGCTCTAAAGTTGTGGGTCGAGGATCCAAAAAAGCTGAAGGGGAAATATAAGGACACTGGAGCCATTGAGTTTACCTTTGATTTGGTGAATGAAGTTCCAGAGGTTGTTGCACAAGAAATGGTAAAGAAATAATAATTGTATTTTGTGAATATAAACAATATTTGTATAGATTGGGTGTCCAGTTCATTAATATATTTAATAGCAATTAAAGGTCTGAAGCCATGTTTCTACAGTAGCCCCAAACTGACAAACCAAACACTGGACCGGGAATCATTTTGTTTTAGATGATGGTCACTGTACCCTCCTTCGTGCCTGGAAACGGGTGGGGTGATATGTGAGGTGGTGCTCAGATAGTTGCATTTTTCAATATCACCACCAAATGCCCTTAAATCTTTCACATTTTACGCATTGCACCTTTAAATTAGGCATAAACAACCTGAAAAACTTGGGTGGTGTCAGTGTCTTTTCTTGCTTGTTGGAAGTGGCAGTGGTGCAAGCTCAATAATACATAATGACTTAGTAGAGGCCAAGGTATCTATTCTTCATGTTTTAAGGGGAAAAGAGAATGTAGATTTGTTGATTTCTTAGTGAAGATATTGAATTGCAAGCGTGTCTTAGTTTGTTCTGATCTGCAATGAGTATTTGTGTCCTGTAGGTGGAATCAGGTTTTTTCCTGGACTGTGATGTGAAGATTGTTGGAAAGTCCATCCGGGATCGCGTGGCTCTCATCAAATGGAGGAGGGAGCGGACTGTCTCGCCAGGAAATAGTGAAGTAGCTGAGAAAAAAATGCAACAGAACCTACTGCAGGTACCCAGTACCGGTCTACCAGAGGGTGCTACATTAGCTACAACAGATTACGAAGACCAAGAGATGGAGCAGCAGACCTTGATCTGCACTGTGCCAGCCGTCACATCTACCACATGTGAGACATGTTAGTTATAATTATAAGCACACAACTTATAGAGGTACAGTTTTTAGTTACAAATCTGGCCATTGTTATGAAACTGACTGTCACTAAAATATTTAAATGTGTATGTGTGAATATGAGTGACAGAGAAAAAGCAACTGCAATGTCAGAGTAACATACCAGCTTTTGAATTTTAATTAGATAGTACTACTTCTCCCCTGCCCTTCCTCAGTGTCCATCCTTCTTGCAGAGGGCATTGTGATAAGTTATATTTATTCACTCCGTTATTACAGCTGACAGTGGAGTGAGCTCTACCGTGCAATTAGATGATTTGAACAATCAGCAAAATGGCCCCTGCCAGTCACTTCCAGAACCCATTTCCACAGCTCAGATGATCTATAGTCCTCCTGCACAGGCTGACCCTCAACTGCACCAGGGGCCCTACCAGCAATCCACAGGACAGGGAGCCTACCAGCAAACTACAGGTCAGCCGCATCCCGGGGCCTATCAACAACCTGCAGCACAACGGCACCAGGGGCTTTGTCAGACAGTGAGTGAAAGCATTTCTTATTTGTCTAGCAACTTTGTTAAATCTTTCTTTTTGTTATCATTCATTGATATTTATTTTCTTTTTTGCAATGATACCTGATCAGCGCCACTACAGTGATCCATTTGTATGCCATGACAACCTGCTCGACAGTCAGAGCGTAGTGTGTTTCAGGCATGGAAGCACCTCCCTCGTTGACATGTTGCGGTGTAGGAGACATTCTTTCAGTAAGATAGCCAATGCAAGCTCCTGCCTATATCCATCACAGGATCCGGCTTCAGCAGATAGCACAGAGAGCTCAGTGGATACCCCAGACAACCTGTGCTCTAAATCTGCCCAGAATGCATCATTATTATCATCTCTCTTGTCCCCCCATCAACACTCTCATCATGACTCAGCACATCATCTGAATTCATTTCACCTTCCCCAGGATATACAGTCTCCCTCAAAGCTGAGTTAGAGTGTCTCTCATAGCCCACAGCTTCATCGCCACTGCAGGGCTTGCATGTCTGTCCTCCTGAGGGACTGGCCAGAGGGAGCCCGATCTCTGGGACACACACACATGCACGCTTTCCCCACATACACCCAGTTTACTCCACTCTCTAAGCCAAGATCACCCACATTTCTCTATCTGTCAAAGTCTCCTCCAGTAAGTCAGCCCCATGTTTTGGGTGCATCTGATCCCGCATTGTCAGACAGAGAAACGACCCAGTTGACTTCACCTTTACATCTTTCCCCACCCTCACAAGTTGTGCTCCCACAGAGTTTTTATGAAGGTGGAGATCTCGCTTTTCTCAACCACTGTCTCCAGCACATCGTCAGTCGCAGGACCAGTTCACCCACCCTCTCTGAGCGAGCAACTATTCATTCACTGCAGAGTCAGGGTTTTGGCAGTACTGCGTCTTCAATAGTTGAGCATATAAGCAAGAGTCAAAGCCTGGAGGTCCCACTCTTCTGTAATCCGAATCTGGACATGAACAACCTGTTATCACCACATGACAGCAAAGGCAAACCATTGGTAGGTTAGAGAAGGAGAGTTCATTTAGGCTAAATGTTGCCATAGCAGCATCGTGCTATATTTTTCATGATTCTGCCAGCTGCTTCGCTCCTTCAGCTAGCCAGTCTCTGCTTCTGCCTAATCAACAGTAAGTTCCTGTTTTAGATAAGGTTAGAGGAGAGTGTGACAGCTTACACAATAATATGTTAGCAGAGTGCGTGGCATTGAACATGATGGGTCGTTAATGATAGATTAATCCTGTAATTTCCCCTTTTCTGTTTCAGCTTTACTTTTTTTAACATTGCCAGCTACAAATATCCTTCTGCTTTCTTGTCCCTGCTTTGATAAACTGACCATTTTAACCCTGAGCTTGATTTGTTGTAACACTAACACGACCTTCTGTTGCATAGTGAGACATTGCATAGTATGTGTAAAATCAGGGCCTAATACATACCCTGTCTCTTATGTGTTTCTCACAGACAGTTTCTGCTCCAGCTACACCAGCTGCTACTGCGCACCAAAGTAGACAGACAGCACAGAGCTTCCCAGCCGCAGCCCCCACTTTACAGACGCAGCTAACTGTCCAACCCAGCCAGGAGCAGGTACTGCATATATCTTACTGCGACAGGCACAGGCAGCAGCTGTAGTGAGATGCAAAAAGCAGAATTGGGGTGCAAGAGTTTGCTGCATGGCTGAAACATATATTTATTTGTTTGGATCCCCTGTTACAACAGCTACTCCTACTGTATCTGTAGGGACAGAGTCAGAGTAATGTAATTGAGTTTGTATTGCCATCTTATCTAAACAATGAGCAGATTTTTTTCCCCAGTGACTTAGCAGGT
Source organism: Mastacembelus armatus (assembly GCF_900324485.2). NCBI lineage: Eukaryota > Metazoa > Chordata > Actinopteri > Synbranchiformes > Mastacembelidae > Mastacembelus > Mastacembelus armatus. Next base: position 28,730,078 of record NC_046637.1, read on the forward strand.
TTGAATGTGGACAAGCTGTATGCGTACAAGCTACTCTGTTAACCAAAATTAGTAATGTGAGGTATGCTAGTTAACTAAAACATGCAAACTTTACAGCAAATTAATATGTAATTTCGCTGCCCTATCAGACAACGAAGGACATCTGTGTGGGGTTGGTAACAGGCGATTTCCCTATTTAAATAAGTCATCATATACTGTATGTCTGTGTGTGTGTATGTGACTGACTCTATCATGTGGATTGTCTTTTCTTCTCATTTGTCTTTTCTTCCTGTAGTGTAATCTCCAACCAGCTGGTGTCCTGCCCCAGGTAAAGCCTCCAGATTTTATTATTTACTGGAGGTTCCAGTACATACACTGCAGACCACACAGGATAGTTGGATCATACATCCCCTACCTTACCTGCAGCTAACCTTTTTTTTTTAAAGCTTTTACATCAAAATGTCTTGTCTGTTCAATAGAAAATTTGTTAGTAAAGTTATACTTATACTTATACTTATAAGTAAAAAGGAAATATTTGGTTGTTCTTCCTTAGCTGTTACCTGCTGACCAGACTGCATCTCACCTGAGTCCACCTGACATATCTATCAGTTTTCTACAGTCAGTCACCAGTGCTCCTCCACCACTCCTGCCCCTGCAGATCAACACACAGGTGTGTTGTGGTAGAAACACAAGATGAACATGCTTCAAAAGTTAAAATACAGTATGTTACAGGGTGGCATAATTCATGAAGGGCCTATGTGAATGTTCTTTTTATCAGCTGGTTGTCTTTGTTCATTTTATATCCATTTTCCCTTTTTTCTCCCAGTTTCCCTCACCATATCCTGTTCTAACAGGGGGCCAAAAGCCCCCTCCCTTCTCCTCAGCTCATCTGCCCTCTGCCTACAGCAGCAGTGGCCCATCTGTATCTAGCCCCTACTACTCACCTTCACCCCACCATCCCTCTCTTTCTCTGACAGCTCATGCCGCATTGCACTCTACACCTAGTCTTGGCACCCCTCAGACGCCTCTGTGCGCACCTCAGCAGTTGCCTAATGTGGCACTACCTATTTCACCCCTTGCCATGACCATGCCCCCTGCAGTGCCCCAGCAGCACGGTGGCCCTCCCACATCTCGGTCAAACCTTTGTAGCTTCCATCCCACTCGTTCCTTACCTCTCTCCCAGGTACAACCTACCCCATACCCCACCCCCCACTCTGAGCAAGAACTGGCTGAGCAGCCTGTCCAGGTGAATATTTAACTCAGTTTTTACTGTAATAATTGGGTCCTGTCAAATCTATGATACTAAGGTATCATTGTCTTAACTATTATTGTTTTACATGCACGGCATGTGTTTGGGGACTTAAAGTGAACAGTGTTTATCTTAACTGATGAACAATTCCCTAAATGTGCTTTTTCTTCCAGACGATTGTTTCACAGGGGAATTTTGGAGATGTTCATCCTTTGGCTCCAGTCCACCCTGTCTTGCCTGCTGCTGAGACTCCTCTCTGGGGAAGCAGAGTAAATGCTGAACCTGCAGCACTGGGCCACGACTTAACTGTAGCTTCCACAGTTCTAGCCCCAGTCCCTGCCGCAGCCTCAATCCCAGTCCCAGTTACAGTCAAAGCTGAAACCCAACCCACACCACAAATTCTAGCTCTGATTCCAGCACAAAATCAACCACCTGTCCCAGTACCAGCACAACCTGCAGCCATGCCTCAAAGTCTAGCTTCATCCCTTGTTAAAGCCCCAACTTCAGGCTCAATACAAGTTTCAACAGGAGTGCCAGTTTCAGCCTCAGCTTCAGTTCAATCACCAGTCTCTGTATCAGATGCTACTTTTCAACCACCAAAAGTCTCATCTACAAGCTCAGACACATCTTCCATCTGTAAACCCCAAGTCCCAGGTTTGGTCTCAGCCCCCGTCCCTTTCACTCTGCCAGCTCCACTCCCCACTCCTGCTCTAGCTCCTGTTGTAACATCAGGCCCAGCTCCAGTTCTGCAGCCTGCTGGCATCCAGACAGCAGTCTCAGTGCCTGAGTGTGCCAGCCTGACCACAACTCAGCAAAACCTTGAAATGACATCTGCATCTAGCACCCTTCAACAAGAGCCTTGTTTAGAGGTAGGAATAAAGACAAAGTTAGCACATATACCAGTTAATTAGAAAAATACATTTGATACTGAAATCTGGTTGTTACTCAGAAAGCACATTCAAACTGGCTGCCGTTCTAATTACATGCACATCAGTTTTATACCCTCATCTAGAAACCAGTGTCTCAATCTGGGATTAGGATTACCCTCTAAAGTCAAATGCTGATAGCTCACATTTACATTAATACAAATTCTCTGTTGTCTCGTAGTCATCCATTGTGTCCTGCAGTGCTCCACTGTGAGGAAAATAAACTTTTTACCTGCCTATTTTTCTGTCTTCAGGATGTACCTCAGGACAAACCAGTATCTTTACCTAGCTATACTTATGACAGGTGTGTGGCTTTACAGATTCTGTAGTCAAAGTAATGAAAATGTGTCCAGACCTAGAAATTACCTAATGTTTATTTATTTGCTTATTTTGAAGTCTCAATTCTGATGTGGCATCTGGAAAGGAAACAAGTGATGGTTATGACAGCTTGGTTAGTGGGGGAAAGGGTGACGGAAGACCAAGGAAACACCACCGCAAGTCTGCTCGCACACGTTCCCGCCAGGAAAAGACCAGCAAACCCAAACTGAGCATGCTCAATGTGGGTCATGGTGTATGTTACGGCAGGTGATGTCACAGATGCCTGAAATTCTAGTGTTTCCAACTGTAAAGTGTAACCCCTGTCCCCACAGGTTTGCAACACTGGTGATAAAATGGTTGAGTGTCAGCTGGAAACTCACAACCACAAAATGGTGACGTTTAAATTTGATCTTGATGGAGATGCTCCTGAGGAAATTGCCACTTACATGGTTAGTTGAGCTTTTTATAGTTTCTAGTTTTCAACTTATCTATTGGTTATGTTTGTGGCATTGTGTAACTTTTTTGAATCTGTATGCCAACAGGTAGAGAACGGCTTTATCTTATTGTTAGAGAAGGAGATCTTCATTGACCAGCTCAAGGACATTGTTGATAAAGCTGAGGACATGTTGAATGAAGACATCGTGGGTGAGAGGGCCTCCACTTTGAGTTGCAGTCCTCAAAAAGGCCAAATTTCTGAAGGCCTAGTAGGAGAGGTAAGAGGGTGCAGATACAGATATATAGACTAGTTAGTAGTTATAATTAGTATATACATAAATATATACAGTACGTATGCTTATGCAACGATTTAGACATGGTCAGAGACATATTCACAGACATTGATACATGCAAATAAATACCAAGTGGCAAGCACCACACTGAGTTAGCACGTCTGTCTATTTCTCTGCAGAATCAACAATCTGGGGCACCTCAGCCTGTTTATCAGCAGAATGGTAAAATCAAAGATATAACCATGTACAGTCATTTTCATATGTCATAATTAAAACACAATTGGTGGTAAATGTATAAACTCTTCAATTGCAGTTCTTCACACAGGAAAGAGATGGTTCATAATTTGCCCTGTAGAGGAGATGCCGACATCCAGCCATGATACCCCATCAGAGGGCACAACCACACAGTCACCTGGGAGTTCAGCCACTACCCAGCCTGCTGACAGTGGCACTGCAAGGCCGTCTGCATCCAGAGGTGACTTTGTTTCCAGTTTCATTTAACAGCAGCACTACCTGGTGGCAGCTTAATGAAACACATTTGACTATTAAAATATCCAGTATAATAGTTTACATATTTGTGAGTCTCCTAATCATTTACAGATTTATTTTTTTCTCTCCCTACAGAGGAGGGGTCATCTTCCACAATGTCTGGTGGAAGTGGAGGCTTCTCCTATGATGTGTATGGATTCTGCAGTCCTCCAATAATGTCCAACACAGACCCACTCCTCTTGGCCAGTCTGTCACCTCCTGTGTCAGCTCCCCCAACTCTTCAGTCTGTATCATCAGTGGAGCCTGTGGGCAGCTCAGTGCCACCCAGTGTCCATCAGGTTCAGCCAGCCAGGACTCAGACATTGCCCCCATCATCCACGCATACATCTTTTCCAGTGGATGAGTTACAGGGATCTCCCCTGGGGTCCATGTCCCCAATTCATGCCTCTCAGCAGATGCCCGGAATCACATGTCCAGTTTCTATGGCTGAAGAGGTGCCCTGCTGCCCTCTGGTCATGCCCCTGTCTCTGGATGTGAGTGGTTCACAGGGTGGGTCTCCCCTCACCCCACTGCCACTCCAGGAGCCATGTCCAGCCAAAGAACCTCTTTCTGTCTCATATGCCCCTGCAGCACATAGTGAGCGGCCTCAGCAGCCTGTAGTACTCCACCAGCCTTATTCTAGTGTGGGGGGGGGGCAAAGTGTCCTCACTGCCCCAGAGCCCTGCACCATCCCAGCATGGTGCAGGGCCTGGTGAGTCGGACTGTGAAGGACGGCTGGGTCGTGGGGGCTTTGTGGACAGCACCATAAAAACACTGGACGAGAAACTAAGGAACTTACTCTACCAGGAGTATGCTCCCATGTATCCATCAGGCAGTGCTGCAGAGACTCCAGGATCCGGCACAGAGTACATCCAGTCTCCTCCTGGTCCAGACAGCGCCACAGCCGGGTCAGGAAACAGCACACCAGGGCCAATAGGAGAGGGACGTTACAGGGCAGGAGAACATCTGGTAAGTGCAACACACTCAACAATAACTGTCAACCAGTTTTGACACTGGTTTTTTCTATGAAATGATTATAAAAATATTTAAGTGTTTCCACAAGTTTTTCTTACATTTATTTTTATCTGTCTGCTATTGGATTTGCATGAAAAGCAGCATTAATTTGCATCTACGTCTACAATCTGCAAATATATTTCAAATATTTTGCTGTGATAAATTCCAATTATATTATTAACTTAACTGTCTGAACTGTATCTAATTTGGATGTATGGAAATTCAGACAAAAACTGTGCTTTCTAATTTTCCAAACATCATCGTCAAGATTCTCAGGCTTTTAGGCAATATTAACAGTTATATGAGGGGGAAATGACAAATTGTTTGCGTTTTAGTTTTCTCATTTCTGTTCTTTCTATCTGTGATCTTGTTTCATGCACTAGCCTCAAATTCCAGAGAGAATGGATAGTTTGAGCACACTGAGTGACTCAGCTGTGTGTGGTATGTACCATACACACTGGCCAGTCTAAAATGACTGGGATCATTAACGTCTAACTACAATATGTTATGTGTTACTGTTCATCCCTGTGGTTCCACTGTCTTCAGTGTTGTGAACATTTTTTCAGGTACTCTGTCGCGAAGACATGTCCCCCACTCTGCTTCCTGCTCTGGAACAAGAGGTCGATTTAAGGTACGGAAGAGAGAGTTTCCTCATATTTAATGGACCAATAGAGCTGTGGGACAGAGTAGTTAGGCTGTTTTGTATTGCAGGAGCATCATGATTCTGTGTGAGTACCCAGCCTCTTCCTGTTTTTGCAGATAATCTCTGTTCCTCCTGAAGTGGCCAACAAACGAGATGTTAAACAAAGGAGTTGGAGCAGCGCTGCTTCACCGGCACATCCTGTAGGATACAATGGGGACCATGTTCAAGCAGAGGCCATGACTGCCTCCACCACAATCGGCCGTTTCTCTGTGATCAGCACTGAAGATGACATTACACAGAGGACACGATGCAGCCGCTACTCCGCCCCACCTGATTTCTACTTAGACACACCTCCTTCCATGGCCAAACGGGGTTCTCTGCCTCGCGCCCTTACCTCAACCTCTGTCCCTGTAGATGTCACAGTCCATGCTCGCTTCCTGTCCTCGGACTCAGGGGCTGAGAGCAGCCCTGCAAAGCTGGCTCCCCCCACTCCATCTCAACATACTCGCTCAGAGCGCAGAGGAAGCGATCTCATGAAGAGGGCAGTGGCTTTCCTACGTCGTTCAGGGCGTAGCAGCAGTGTGCAGAGCTCTGATTCACCAGGTAGGCATGGAGGTGTGCACGGCTCAGCCTATGCCAGCAGCGATAATGACTCAGAGTTGGAAGACTCAGACATGAAGAGGGAACTACAAAGACTCAGGGAGAAGTAAGCATAGCTGGTGGTTTACATTTAGCCTCAATTGTTTTACTTGAAAATAGTTTTCCATTTAGTTTTTAAGTGACCAGCATATTCTTGACTCCATCTCCTCAGACATCTTAGGGAGATCTCTGAGCTACAGGCCCATCAGCGGGGAGAAGTGGAATTGCTATATCGTCGGCTTGGCAAGGTCCCTCCTCCTGGCCTGGGTCTCTCACACATTGCACCACATGCTGGCCGTAGAAAGAGGTCTAGCAGGCATAGGCTGAAGCCTGGCAAACTCCTCAGCCCACTTGTTCAACAATTTAGAAATGTCACCACCAAAACTAGTGAATCCAGCAGAGTCAGTGAGTATCTTTTCAGAAACTCCAGTATTATAAGTTGAATATTTACAGCATGTGAAAAGAATGCATCATCCTGATGCCTGTGCGTGTGTGTTCAGGTGCTGCTGTAGGTGCAGGTGAGCCCACAGTGAGTTTAAATGGCTCTCCCGCCAAACGGACTTTCCCCACACATGGCAGGGCGCGATCATGCACCAGCCACCTTCCCAGCTCAACTTCAGAGCCTGTGCAGACTCAGCCCTGTTCCCTCAAGGGCTCTTTGTCTTCTGATAATATTTACACTGGAGACAACACAGGCACACATGCTCCAACCAGACAAGGTAACCTCTAGCAAAACACAACAGAAAGTCTAAGTTGAATGGTCTTTTCCTGTAAATATCTAGATGTACCAGAGAATTATTAAACACTTGGTTAAGTATTTCACTGTGTGCCATTCTTACCCCGGTATCTTTGACTATACTCCTCTACAGGCTGGTCTAATTATCCTCAACCATCTGAGAGAGTGACCTATAAATCCAGTAGCAAGCCACGAGCTAGATTTCTCAGTGGACCTGTGTCTTTGTCTATCTGTTTGTATCTCTTCTCTTCTCACATATCTTCACTTTTTCTTAGAAATATTTAGTTTCACTTTTTTAGCTCAGTGATGTCTTTTTTTTTTTTTTTTTTTTTTTTGCCAAACTTTTCTACAACACTTTTGGGTTTTCTGTTCTGCTTCATCTCAGCTTTCTCGCTTGCGTTTATCTAGTATTTCTGCTTAAAAAGGGATATATTGTTTATTAAACCACTTAGTTTGTTCCGAAGAAGTAAACATTTTGATTGAGCAAATGGTTATTTTCAAATGTTAATCATGAATTTACACAATTATTTCTATAAAAAGACCAGAAGAAAAAGACCATAGTTTTTTCCCAATATATTTTTTGCTCATTTTTACTTATTTTCTATTTATTTAAGTCCATAGGTCTGTGTAGTCAAGGTTCATTAAAATGATAATAAACATTATATCTCAGTGTCTCTTACTGATGATTATGTCCTTTATCCACCTTATAACATGCACCACCTCCTTTTTGTGAATTATTCATCCTGCATTATTAGGCAATGGACTTCTGCATGCCACATGCACCCCAATCTGCTATGAAATTTCAATTTTTTTATTAACTATTAACCTCTCTCTTTATTATTTTAGTTTTTCTGCCAATCTAGTACAGCACTTGATATGGCACTTACCTGAGCCACCTGCATGATTTTCCTAATAAATGTACTGTTTTGTTTCAGGGAACTTTTTACTTTTTAATTTGGCTTAGGCTTTTTTGGGTTTTGTTTGGTTGTTTTTTTTTATTTTTTTTAATTTTTTGTGGCAGTAATCAGCAGGTTCGTTTTCACTGCATCCTGTTAATGATTATTATTACCAGTTAAGGGAAAGATGATTTGTTTAAGGTCTTTTTTTTATCTTATAGGGTCAACACTGAAGAGACTGTGTCTTGGCAAAGAGCGTGGCAGCAGTATGTAGAATTAACACTGTCTCACTAAAATTAAGTAATTCAGTGCCATGTTTATTTATATCAGTCTAAACATCGCTATAAACTTAGTGTCAGGTTATGTGTATATGTGTGTCCTTTCAGGGTCTGCAGCCGGATCAGGGGCTTTCACTCAGTCACAGCAGCAGCCTAATGGTGCCACACCTCCTCCTCATCAGCCAGTGATGGGACTGGCCCAAGCCCAGGCCAATAACAGCAACAATAAGAAAGGCACATACACTGGTAAATCAATGAGTGCCAATGAAAACAACCTGCCTGAAAACTTGCAGTGGCTGATGGACGACTGGGCCCAGGAGGTCCTTATTGTCACCCACAGGCCACGCACTAACTCTCTGAGCATCAGTGGACAGAAGCTGTGGGATCAGGTTGTACCTCGAAGTGCTTCAGACGTGAGTTTAAGCTAACTCTAACCTTAACTGGTCCGGTTTCAGTTAGTCCTGTGGTCATAAGAATCAAAATGATTCAAATCTGAAAATTGTTTTTAATGTTTAATTGATAAAAAGTGACAGTTTTGCACCCAACTATCTAAGGTTGCATGGTTTGCAGGGCTTCTTAATCAGATCATGAAAATTAGGTGAGATTACCAATAAATAAAGTAGAATTAGGTAATGCTACACACAACTATACCCTGTCAGACGACAGCACTTTGCAGAAATACAGTAATTTGCTATTATTTTGTGATAAGTTGCATTCTTACTTGCTGATGGTAAATTACTTTAAATACATATTTGCACATACTGTAAGTTTACTAATCTATACCTACGCTGCACTAATATCACACACTCACAACTATTCACATAACAAAAAGGCTTTGTGCCCACTTCTCAAACATGGTTTGTCTCAGGGAAACTATGTTCATATAGAATAATGCATTCTAAGTAATGTTTACAGTACATCAACAAGTGACATGCACTGATGGAATACAAGAAAATGCTGCAGTACAAAAAAAAAATGGTGAAACAAAAATCTATGTACCCACAATGAGGAATCTTACAGATACAGAGAAAAAACACAAATACATGCCCATACATATAATGATGGCATTAATTGACAGCATTGTATAATTGTAGTTAATCGTTGTTGTAAAGTTGGATATCTGGTCATTATCCAATCCTTGTAGGTGTCATCATGGACAACTCCAAATCTAGAAGCCTGCAGCCTGACCCTGTCATGGCCTGACAGCCCTGGGTCAACAATGAGAACCAGCCCGTCCACAGGGCCACATCCCAGCTATCAGCTACAGTCCTCTGCGCCTTTCAAGGCCTTGTCCTCACCCCTCTCTGTTAGCCAATGGTCTGGGTTGCTCTTCCCTCTCACGTCAGGAGTTTTTGCCTTTCCTGCTGTGCCCTCAGCCCAAGACGCCCACAGCCCAATTCCAGCTCCATCATGTCAGCCGCCTGACCCTAAAGCCAGGACTCTCTAACCTGAGTAGCATTATGTCTTCCAACTCAGTTACCAAAAAGAAATATCATTATAGTTTTAGTCAGTCTTATTATCGTACTGTGTTCATATAAATAGTTCATGTTTGTGTTGCTCATATCACCCCTATGTGTATCAGCTGCCGTGTGTATATATGAATTCTTGTTAGTCTGTACATAGCTCCCGTGTTTGTACAGTTAACATTAGGTAATCCATAGGTTGGTGCTGCAGCTATGTGTCTTAATGCAACACGTTATTAGCCACCATCAAGCCGTCACTGTGAAGACTTGACATCCTGGCCACTAGGACCAGTTGCTTTACCCCGCTCTCTCTTAGTCCAAGGACACGTTTCATTCCTCATTGATGAAATGCTTCCAGCACAAGAGCTTGAAATATCCTTAAGAGATTTGAACGAACTTGAATTTTATCCTTAGGGTGAAAAAAAAAAAAAAACACCTGTGAGAGTGCCTTGAATTGCAGTTTTAGTTTTCTGAAGAAAAGCATTTAGGTTCACAGTAGACATTAGGCCTTCTATATATGCTATAACCTTCAAAGGTAAATTACAAGATTTAAGTAATGAATGTGGATTGAAACATATGTAATTTAGCAACATAACATACTTAAACACTATAATCTGGTTGTGTTGCTGTTCATAAGATATCAGAGATTGTTTAAAAATATACAAAACTGAGTTAGATTTTTTTAATATATTTACTGTAGGTTTTTCCTTCTTCACTGAAGTAATGTTCTTGTGGGACTGCTCTACCGCCTGCATCATGGCCTGCATGAGTACACTGATATTCTGAATGTCCACAGGTTAACTTGGTGAGTTATATGAAGATGTTGTTTGGAGAAACTGGCTTTGAAACCATACAACAAGGAGGGCTGAAGGACTCAACATACGAGTCATAATCATAATCATCCCATACCTCTACAAACGCAGTCTGTAGCTTTACATATCGTTGCCTTTGTGGTTTTTAAGAGATCACTGTGTGGTCGGTTGTGTGATTAAATACTGATGAAATGATGATGTTAAGAATGTGAGTTACTGAGAAGCCACACTGTTTGACGTACTATTTGTGCAATTCATAGGTTTTCTAGATGATGTTCTTTAGACGCTGGCCCCACACAGTTACCTCCATCATACAGCACTGTATGTCATTATAGCTGAGTCAGAGCTCTCTAAGACATATTACACTGTTTAATTGGTCAGAAAGCTCTACAAAACTTAGAGCTTTCTTTGACGAATTTCTCAGTGCACACTAAACCCAACAGAGAAGTTATTTTCATCTTTTTTTTGTTTTATTTTCCAAGTTATATCCCTGTTAAAATTAGCATGGTTTTTACAGTTAAAGGGGCAATCAGGCAATTTTAGTATTGCACATATGGGAGTCACAAGAAAAATAATACGGCTCATGTTTCACGTCATTAGGGTTATTTTTCAGATTCTGCCTTCTGTGATTGCGCATCATGACAATATTTTGATAAGGACTGATCATTTGTCTTACAGCCAGAGTTGCTTCAATGATGACATGTAGATTCGTTTTTATATTTTACTTGAGAACATTGGCTATGCAGCTATTTTTTGTGCTTACACAATAACCTGTCTCTAATCTCTTTAATGCTTGCAGTGAAAGCTAGTTGTATGATTGCTTTTGCCTGCTTTACCACCTGTTTCCCCCGCCTTGTCAAATCAGTACTCTTTCACAAAAACTGTACATACTTGAAGACAGAAATAATAAATTCATTTTCGCTTGACACCACACGTGCTTGTTTCATTAACAGTGCATATTGAACATATCAAGACACTGTGTATCTCTTTTCCCTTTCTCTGACTGCATGAAGAGGTTTCAGTGTAGTAACAAAGTCCTTTCAAAATGTTCTGGCTGGACCCATCGGATCAACGGAAAAGTTCACACATGCAGTGGAATTTCTGGTAAATGGCTGCTTTATCTGATTTCCGTTAGCTCTCTGTGTGATTGCCTGCAGAACACAGAGGGGAGGTTATGTTTGGGTGGGAGTTTTTCATGTGTGGGTGAGTGGGTGTACTTGTACTGTATTTCTATCTTTGTTAGGACCATTTTAGCATAATAGTGTGTTTGTGTGTTGGTTTTTATGTATTGTAAGGACATTTCGTCTGAATACACGCCATACTATGGGGACATTTGAAAATATGAGGACAGGCCCAGTGTCCTCATAATTCTGACAGTGCAGAAGTATAGCTATGGGTATAGAGAGCTTAAATCCAGAAAATCTGCCCATGTCCCTACAATACAATGGACAATCAAACAAAAGTTTGAACTTGATAATGCCAGAGCAAGCAAATTAGAGCCAATGAAAGTCATAGGTATGTGAATTAGCCACAAAAACGAGTAACAACCCTTCCCAGGGAGGCTGAGGAGTGTGAGCCCTCTATAGTTGGAACACATCCTCCAGTCCCCCTTCTTAAAAAGAGGGCCCACCACCCCGGTCTACCAATCCAGGGGTACTGTCCCTGATCACCAGGCAATGTTGCAGAGGCGTGTCAGCCATGACAGCCCAATAACATCCAGAGCCTTGAGATATTTGGGGTGGATGTCATCCACCCCCGGTGCCTTGCCACTGAGGAGCTGCTGAACTACGTCAGTGACATGAGCCTGGGTGATATGCAGATTAGCCTCTGACTCAGCTTTTGCTTCGTTTCTGGAAGCTAGGTCAGTGAAGTTGAGATCTTCAAAGTATTCCTTCCACTGTCCGACAATATCCCCAGTCGAGGTCAGCAGCTCCCCACCTCCACTGTAAACAGTATTGACAGAGCACGGTTTCCCCCTCCTGAAGCACCGGACGGTTTGCCAGAATTTCATTGAGGCCAACTGATAGTCTTCCTTCATAGCCTCACCAAACTATTCCAAGACCTGGGTTTTTGCCACCAGTTCTGTTCATTATTTTTATGAACAGAATTTCTAGGCACAGCCAGGGGCCAGAAGGAGTCCAGTTTGGGGACCACAGAATTTCATCTTTGCTTTTTGCAGATGATGTTGTCCTGTTAGTTCCATCTAGCCAGGACCTTCAGCGTCCACTGGGGCAGTTTGCAACCATAGTGTGAAGTGGCTGGGATGAGAATTAGCACTTCTAAGTCCGAGGCCATGGTTCTCAACCGGAAAAAGGTGTCTTGCCATCTCCAGGTCAGGTTAGCCTGCCTGCCTCAGGTGGAGGAGTTTCAGTATCTTGGGATCTTGTTCACAAGTGAGGGAAGGATAGAACGTGAGATTGACAGATGGATCGCCGCATCGGCAGCAGCAATGCAGTCGATGCATCAGTCCGTTGTAGCGACGAAGGAGCTGAGCCGAAAGGCGAAGCTCTCGACTTACCACTAAATCTATGCTCCTACTCTCAACTATGGTCATGAGCTACACATGCAAATATGTTTTGTAAAAAACATATTTTGTTTTTTTATATTCTTACATAATGCATTTTTCGAATGAATAACACTGCTATTTTGTACGGCAACACCCAGGTATGACAGGGAAGGCTAGGCAGAGGTGAACAACACTGCTTTCATGCAGGAGATGTGAGTTTTTTATTTTTCTCTGTGAGACTTGGCACATAATAAAGCCTTGTTTCAAAATGTAAGTTATAGTCAGCTTTTGTGCTGGAGGATCATATATTTTGGCAGAATGAAATACGTTGGCTGGAAACATTTTAACAACAGGTCAACATGATAGTTGCACTTTGTAAATGTATATGCCCCACAGCAAAATCTCCAGTGTTAAATTAATACTAAGTTTGTTTATTTGTAAAAATATACAGATAAATGTGGAGTCAGTCATGGTACAGGCCAAATGAGCATCAACAGTAATTTTCAGTAAAATATGCGATAAACTTTATTCTTCCCCGAAAGCAGATGTAACCCTACCCAAAATGTTGGTTAAGTTACAGTTAGTCACCTTGTCATTATAAGAAATTGCCAAATATGTACTATGCAGTATAGAACTGTTACTGTCATCCAACAACATAAAATCTCATGAAAATTCTGGACTTTACTATATTTTCTTGGAGTGAATTAGACGCAGTCATCCCAGTTAGGATGTTTTATTTACTTTATTTATTCTATATCAGATAATGTCGGTTGGCAACCACTTGGTGGCAGCAACCCCCTAGTTGATGTGACTCACTGTGAAAGTGTAAATTTTCTTTGAGCTGTGTGGAGAGGAAAAAAATGCGTGCTCTCCTCTGCGTGTGGTGCCAACAGGAGCTGGGATTCCTGAACATTGTGTCTAAAACTGTTATTTGTTGAAATAGGTAATCAATATGTATTGTATAACGTACAAAACAACAGAGTATCAGCTGCTAAATGTTGCTAAGTGATAGTAAAATGTGAGAAAGACATGTTGTTGTTGGGTGGCTAACGCCTATGCTAGCTAATCTGTACTGCTAATATGAAATGTAAATTATTTTAGTGTACTTCTTTGACTTCTGTTATTAAATTTTCCACAATAAATATGTTCTACATGTTACTGTTAACCTGTCGTAGAGCTGAATGTATTTTTCAAATGAGGAACTTTTCAAACTTTGGAAATAGTATTTAATTTTTTTTTTGAGCTGTGTGGAGAGGAAAAAAAAACAGAGTTAGCGTGCTCTCTTCTGCGTGTGGTGCCAACCGGAGCTGGGATTCCTGAACATTGTCTAAAACTGTTTGTTGAAACAGAGCCTGACAGCAGGATTCGGAGAAGTGAAGGAGCAGTGAAGGAGCAGTGCGGGCGGCCATACTCAGACTGACGGCGGACATATGAGGCGAAGAGCGTGTCTGCATTGATGCCATTGTTGTTCTTATGAAGAGGAACTCTGCTGAGTTGAGGATTCTGAACTGGAGTTGTCTCTACAGATTCAGCAAGTAAGATCTTTCCAGGGACATAAGACAACATCAACAGACATATTTTTCTTTTAACTGAGCTCACTCTGGTTGTGCACAACAGCTTCAAAACTGAATACAGCTGCAGCAGTTGATTGTAGTTTTCTTTTTCTGGCCAGATTTAGTTAATTAATTTTATTTTGGTTTGGATTTTTTTTGTGGGATATTCGAACTGTATAGCTAGATTGAGTTTTGCTAAGAGAAATATGCTTAAATAATAAGTTGGAACTTGATAACTGAAAAGTGTGTATTTGTCATCTCTGAGTGGGATCAATGGTTCCTTCAGCCTAAGAGACAGGTATATATTTTCTCTTGCATCAAGAACCGAGACATAGCTGTTAACAGTTGTGATCTTAGACCCTAGAGATTTTTATTTCTTGTATATGCTAAGTAAATTAACGGAACTTGGCTACACAAACATGCATATGTTTTTGTCTGTTATTTCAGAAAATAAATTTAAAAAAAAAAAACGTTGAAAGGCGTGGAGTCTGGCGGTGAACTTCACCCAGCAACGAGGGAGGCCCCGCCCCCTCAGGTTCCAGCCAATCACAGCGCAGCGCTGTGACACTTTGAGTGACGGAGACGCTGGGGCAGAGATGTTGACGTTAGAAAGAGAAGTTTGCTGTTTGCCGAGAAGATGCTGTGTTTGGACATTTGTAAGAAGGTTAGTGTCGTGTTTGTTTAGGTTACCGTGTTGTTGGACATTTTTACAAGCATTAGTATCGTGTCTGAAGCGGGACAGGCTAATGTGGCCGGGTTAGCATCAATAAGTCCGAAGCGATACTTCAAAGCACTGACGACGCCTGTTTCCAGCTGTAGCAAGGTAAGACAAGGAGCTATAATTGTTAAATTAATTGTGATTCAATAGTAATAATGTTCGTTTGGTTTCCTAACTTTTGTGAATTTTTATAGTTCAGCCTTTATTGAGTCACCTTTTAGCCTGTGTTGTCACCAAATTCATTTGGCACATCATCAGTGTCCTATTATTTATTTTATGACGCTTTTCCATTACACAGTTTTATCCCTTCTCAGCTCGGCTCGTGTTAGATCATTTTCCAGTACAATTGAGTACTGGACCGTCATAGCGGGGCGGTGAGATGCTTCCTTTAGGGCCGCAGTGTTTTTGGAGCAGCGTTAGCCATTTGCTAACGACGCTAAATGGAAAACAAACGCTAGTTTTTAAAATGGCGGGTTTGACTCGGGCGTGGCGCTCAGGACTCGTACAGTGACGCCACTCCCTGTCCAATCGGTGACCCGCAGTCTGGTGACGTACCTGCTCCCAGGTACTGTCCCATAATGGAAAACCAAAGATAAACAGTCTGGTCGAGCCGAGTAGTGCTGGTAGAAAAGCTGTTTTTTGTTTTTTTAAATATAATAGCTTTTAGCCTGTGTAGTAGCACCAGGTGCAGCCTGGACGTCAGCAACGTCATGTTGCTTATAGCACAAACCAGTAAGTGGAAAACTATAGAATATTTTCCCCCCAAACAATATTCTTCAAAATTATGTTGAAGTTTTTGTCCCAAACCACGTGTTGTATGATGAAAATGGAATGGGTACTAGCAGTGAAGCAGAAGGATGGAAATGTGCCAGACCATGGAGTCTTTCAAAAAGCATCTTGAAACGTTTTTATTTCAAAAAGCATTTTAGTTTGAATGTTGTATTGTTTTACTGTATGTGTGGTTTTAATCAAGTTGTAGCTCTTTGAGATTTTATCATCAATGTAAAGTGCAGTATAAATAAAATGTATTACTATAGTTGAGTTCAAGCAGCATCATTTAAATGGAGGCATTGTTGGGGAGCACAGGACGTTTTACCTTGAGTGACTTGATGAACAGGTACTTTAAAAAGTAGTTGTACATACGATGTACACTGACAAGACAAACTGAATTACTGTTTTACTCAAACTAATAACATTCAGTAGCTTTATGAACTTTTAGGTATTTGAGCATGTTCACAAGCAGATGTCGACTGATTAATCAATTGGCTGATAGCCATTTTTAACATGGATCAGCCTATTGCTGAGCATATTAAGCTGATTAACAGACAGGCTCATGTGTGGGCAGCCCAGTGTTGTTGTGGGACCTGTGGGATGCTGCCCCTTGACAATCACATTGTAAAATGACAAGTGGAGGCTAACTAACTTTAGAAAAATATGAGATGAAACATTATGCTTCAAACTAATAATTGTATTTCCAGATAAATCACCAAAGATCGCCTGGATAATTTGAATAACATCTGACAAAACTTATACCAAATATAACCTTAAAGTCTCACGATTCAAATGGTATAAAGCTATATAGGATTGAATTATCACAGTGACTACAGTTTCTTAGCAGGGGTGATTTTAGACCCTTTTTAGATGTAGATAGAAATACTTTATTCATCCCGAACTGGGAAATTCCACTGTTGCAGCACTAATTTACAGGCACTTGACATAAACACAAATTTCACAAGAAAAAGAAAACAGTATAAGAAGTTACTTAAAAAGATAGAATATATAAATTATATACAATATACAGTATATAACAGTGCAAATTTAAACAGAAAACCTGTGCAAATATTGCCAGGGGGTGTGCTCAAACACACCTAAATTTTGTTTCAGCACACCTAAATAAACTGACCCATGAAATTAAAAATTCTGATTTACTGTTCAATTTTTTATTTTAATGGAAATTTATCTCTTGTGCAGTTTAAGCAAAGTGTCTCTCAGATAGAAAGGTACTGGCGAAGGACATGATCCACGGGAGCCAAAGGTATTTCTGATTGACATAAGTGGATGAAAGAACATCCACTGTAGTTTGGTTTTGTGGTCTTTCTGTGTATTTTATTCCTTGGCATTTAAGTGTGGTGACCTCAAATGAAAAATTAGGATTAATAGATGTAGTGCAAGGATTTTGAGTTCTATGACTTTTTAACTCCACTGCAAATGTATAGAAAGTATAACTTCAGTGTATTAACTGTTCTGCTCTTTTGTTTGATTTCTGTAGGTTATTTTGAACTCTACTGCTTTTCTTTTTTAAAGCAGTGTGTATTTGTATTTCTTGCTTGATGCTTTTTTTCCCCTGGCTATTTAAGGAGGAATGCCATTAACATGTAGAGGTGTGGTAAATGGCTGAGGGCAAGACCAGAATGGATGCAGAGGTATGTCAATGTCAAATAGATGGGACCTAGGTTGATGTAAAGGTATTGCATAAGTATCTAAAACTACTATTCTAATGTTTTTTTGGTCTCGTTTTTCTCTCCATGTGATGTTTTTTAATTATTTCCACTTCTTTCAAAAACAGGAATGTAGGACCTTCGTCATGAGTTGTCCAAGCTAGATGCACTGTGGTGGAACATGGAAATTATCCAATTGTGCATCTTCTTTAAATTGAGTTGTATGAGAAACACCATGTTGCATTATATTTGCATTTTTTAAATACATTGAGTAACATAAACAGAATTGCTAAAGTTGTTTTTTGTTTTAAAAATGTGTGTCCAGCACAGAGCTAGAGGTACTTGCTTGACATAAGTGGATGAAAGAACATCCACTGTAGTTTGGTTTTGTGCTATTTCTGTTGGTATTTCTTTCCTTGGCATTTAAGTGTGGTGACATCAAATGAAAAATTAGGATTAATAGATATTGTGCAAGTATTTTGATTTCTGTGAATTTTGATTAACTCCACTGTATGCTCACCCAGCAGCAGGCTTCCACAACCAGGTTCATCCAGCATCCTAGAGCTCCAGGTTCACCCAGGAGCATGCCTCTACAACCAGGCTCACGCAGCAGCCAGCAGCCCAGAGATCCAGGTTCACCCAGCAGCAGGTCTCCACAATCATGCTCACCCAGACACAAGCGTCCACTGCCAGCTTTTATTTGTATAGCACCAAATCACAATACAAATAATCTCCAGGCACTTTACAGAAACAAAAAGGAGGGGAAGGGAGCTTGGTGGACTGATGGTCCTCGGGCAGTCTAGGCCTATAGCAGCATAACTGGGGATGGTTCAGGATTACCTGAAGCCAGCCATAGCTATATGCTTTGTTAAAGAAGAAGGTTTTAAGTCTAGCCTTGAAAGTACAGAGCAGACACAACCAGCCTGGTGCTCCATGCTCACCCAATTCAATTCAATTCAATTTTATTTGTATAGCGCCAAATCACAATACAAATCATCTCAAGGCACTTTACAAAAACTAAAACTAAAAACCCAACAATTCCCTTATGAGCAAGCACTTGGCGACAGTGGAGAGGAAAAAACTCCCTTTAACGGAAGAAAAAAACCTCCAGCAGAACCGGGCTCAGTTTGGGCGGCCATCTGCCTCGACCGGTTGGGGTGAGTGGATAGAGCAGAGAGAAAAGAACAGCAACAATAAACAACAAATAGACACTGCAAGTTGGTGGGGCCAGTAACTGCACATCAGCGATAAACAGCTCCAGGACCAGGGACACCTGCAGAAGGTACAGAGAGAGAGAGAGAGAGAGGGAGGGAGAGAGCACAAACTAGGGGAGAGAGAGAGCACAAGGTTAGTAACATTCAATGGTGGAATATACATGAGGTGGGAGAGAAGGGGGGGGGGGTAGGGTAGGGGAGCTCAGTGCACCGATGGTCCTCGGACAGTCTAGGCCTATAGCAGCATAACTAACTAAGGGATGGTTCAGGGTTGCCTGAAGCCAGCCCTAACTATATGCTTTGTCAAAGAGGAAGGTTTTAAGTCTAGCCTTAAAAGTACAGAGAGTGTCTGCCTCCTGAACCCAGGCTGAGAGCTGGTTCCACAGGAGAGGAGCTTGATAGCTAAAGGCTCTGCCTCCCATTCTGCTTTTGAGAACTCTGGGAACCACAAGTAGGCCTGCACTCTGAGAGCGAAGTGGTCTATTGGGATAATATGGTACTATGAGGTCTTTAAGGTATGAAGGAGCTTGATTATGAAGGGATTTGTATGTGAGAAGAAGGATTTTTGAGGCACAAGCATCCACAGCCAGCCTTATACAGCAGCAACAACCAACCACACCTACAGCCACAAATAGCCTGGAGCTCCATGCTCACCCAGGCACAAATCTCCACAGCCAGGCTTACACAAGAGCAAAAACCAGCCTACAGCCCTGTGCTCACCCATCCACAAGCATCCACAGCCAGCCTTATACAGCAGCAACAACCAGCCACACCTACAGCCACAAATAGCCTGGAGCTCAATGCTCACCCAGCGAGAGTCTTCTACAGGCAGGCTTACCCAGCAGCCAGCAGTCCACTGCTCCACACTCACCTAGCCACAAGCATCCACAGCCAGCTTTACACAGTAGCAATCTACATCCTAGATCACCATGGTCAATCAGGTACAAGCATTCATTACCAGCCTTGTAGACAGCAGCACCAACCAGTCTGCAGCCCAATGCTCAACCGGCAGCAGGCTTCCACAGGCAGGCTTACCCAGCAGTCAGCAGTCCACTGCTCTGCGCTCACGCAGCCAGAAGCATCCACAGCCACCCTTGCACAGCAGCAATCTTCAACCTAGAGCACCATGGGCACTCATGTACAAGCATCTATTAACAGCTTTATAGACAGCATTACCAACCACTGTACAGCCCAATGCTCAACCTTCAGCAGGCCTCCACAGGCAGGCTTACCCAGCAGTCAGCAGTCCACTGCTCCACGCTCTCCCAGCCCCAAGCATCCACAGCCAGCTTTTACACAGTAGGAATCTACATCCTAGAGCACCATGGGCACTGAGGTACAAGCATCCATTACCAGAGCACCATGGCCACTCAGGTACAAGCATTCATTACCAGCCTTGTAGACAGCAGCACCAACCACTCTATAGCCCAATGCTCAACCGGCAGCAGGCCTCCACAGGCACAGGCTTACCCAACAGCCAGCAGTCCATTGCTCCATGCTCACCCAGCCACAAGAATCCACAGCGAGCCTAGCACAGCAGCATGCTCACCTAGCCACAAGAATCAACAGCCAGCTTTACACAGTAGCAATATTCATCCTAGAGCACTACAGCCACTCAGGTACAAGCATCCATTACCAGAGAACCATGGCCACTCAGGTACAAGCATTCATTATCAGCCTTTTAGACAGTAGCACCAGCAAGCCTACAGCCCAATGCTCAACCGGCAGCAGGCCTCCACAGGCAGGCTTACCCAGCAGTCAGCAATCCACTGCTTTGCGCTCACCCAGCCACAAGCATCTACAGCCACCCTTGCACAGCGGCAATCTTCATCCTAGAGCACCATGGTCACTCAGGTACAAGCATCAATTACCAGAGCCTCATGGCTACTTGGGTACAAGCAGTCATTACCAGCTTTGTAGACAGCAGCACCAACCAGTCTGCAGCCCAATGTTCAACCGGCAGCAGGCCTCCACAGGCAGGCTTACCCAGCAGCCAGCAGTCTACTGCTCCACGCTGTCCCAGCCACAAACATCGACAGCCAGCTTTCCACAGCAGCAGTCTTCATCCTAGATCACCATGTTTACTCAGGTACAAGCATCCATTATCAGAGCACCATTGTCACTCAGGTACAAACATTCATTACTAACCTTGTAGACATCAGCACCAACCACTCTATAGCCAAATGCTCAACCGGCAGCAGGCGTCCACAGGCACAGGCTTACCCAGCAGCCAGCAGTTCACTGCTCCACGCTCACCCAGCCACAAGAATCCACAGCCAGCTTTACACAGCAGCATGCTCACCTAGCCACAAGAATCAACAGCCAGCTTTACACAGTAGCAATCTTCATCCTAGAGCACCATCCGAACCCTAACCCGAACCCGAACCCGAACCCGAACCTAACCCTAACCCGAACCCTAAACCCGAACCGCACCTCTAACCTAAACCGAAACCCGAACCCGAATCCCTAACCCGACACCCTAACCCGAATCCCAACCCTAACCGAACCCGAACCCTAACCCGACCCATAAACCCCCGAACCCTAACCCTAACCCTAACCCTAACCCTAACCCTAACCCTAACCCTAACCCAAAAAATCACCTGGGTGCCTGGGTGGGCCGAGGGAGGAGGGGCTCCTTAGCCAGGTTAGGACAGTGCCCATCCTTGTCCTGGGCTACAATGTGGTCTGGGATAGGAATTCCCCTAACTCCTAACCCCTAACCCTAACCCTAACCCTAACCCTAACCCTAACCCTAACCCTAACCCTAACCCTAACCCTGACCCTAACCCTAACCCTAACCCTAACCCTAACCCTAACCCTAACCCTAACCCTAACCCTTATTTTCACTTATTTTTAACTCCTACCCCATGCCTAACCCTAACCATAGTTCTATTTTAACTTCAATTTTTACCTGTCTCTCTGCTAACCCTAATTTTGGACTCTAATCTAGTCTCCCAGGTTGGAAGCTGACCCACCTCTCCCAGGATCAAACATAAGGGAATGCAGCCATCTTTTTTTATAAAAATTTTTTTTGATGTTTCAGGCTGTTATTGCCCAGATGTGGAATAAAAAACAATAAAAAAATATATATCTATAAAATAATAAATAAATAAAAAAAATTATAAAGGCACTCTTTAATTACTAACCTTCTAACTTGGTTTATGAATTGCTTGATCTGGCATGCTGGTTTGCATTTTGTGAGATTGCTTTTTCTTGTTTGTAATTTTGAGCACTAAGATAAGGGGGTCACCACAAAATGGTGGCGCCCCCTCCATACATTCAAGCACTTATAATATTCAATAACTTATTTATTTAATTAACTATGTGTGTGATTTTAAATTTTAATTTTGGATTAAATTAATGATCCTGGTATAGGCGGTGACCCAGTTCAATATTAGGGCTGAAGAGAGCCTTCTACAGGTACATAGTTTTAACCACTTCCCACCCCCCTTTCTTTTCAAGTTTTTGTTTTAGACACTACACCCAAATACACAGGCCGTGGCGAACAGGTTGGGACCTGGGACTGGCACACAGCATTATAGGGTTCGATCCCAGGCAGGGTCAGCACCAGAATTGTAATTATTTCCATCCAAACAGGATTAAGGGTACATGGTTCTATTTGGTTTACTCAGGATTGGGATAACAGTTCTCCTCTTATTCACTCTCTTTCATATCTTAGTTTTCATCTATTTTAAAGCTGGATCTGATGAACCTCCATAGGCCTGTGCCACAAGGCCCAGAGAGGCATTTTAAACCCCAACCCCAACTCTAAACCTAACCCTAAGGTACTCAGGGCGGATCTCATCCGCCCCTGGTGCTTTGCCACTGAGGAGCTGCCAAACTACCTCAGTGACTTCAGCTTGGGTGATGGATGGCTCAGCCTCGAAATCCCCGGCACCTGCTTCCATTATGGAAGATGTGTTGATGGGATCAAGGAGATCCTCGAAGTATTCATTCCACCATCCAGCAACATACCAAGTCAAGGTCAGCAACTCCCAACTTTTACTGTAAACAGTGTTGGTACAGCACTGCTGTCTCCTCCTGAAGTGCTGGACGATTTGCCAGAATTTCTTTCAAGCCAACAGATAGTCCTTCTCCGTGGCCTCACCGAACTCCTCCCATACCCGAGGTTTGGCTGCCGTCACCACCTGGGCTGCAGCACGCTTGGCCCGCAGCACGATTGGCCCTGCGGTACATGTCAGCTGCTTCAGGAGTCCCACAATCCAACCAAGCTCGGTAGGACCCCTTCAGCTTGATGGCATCCCTTACCACTGGTGTACACCACCGGGTTCGGGGATTGCCGCCACGACAGGCACCCAAAACCTTATGGCCACAGCTCTTAGCCATCACATTGACAATGGAAATGGAAAACATGGTTCATTTGGACTCAATGTCCCCAGCCTCCCCCAGGAAATAGATAGAAGCTTTCTCAGAAGTATGAGTTAACGTCCTGCCTGACAGTGGGTTTAGCCAAACATTACCAACAAACCCTCAGTATGTTTGGGCCTGCCAAGTCTGTCCCGCTACCTTCTCTGTCAGTGGATTCAACTCACCATCAAGTGGTGATCAGTTGACAGCGCTGCTCCTCCTCATCTGAGTGTCCAAAACTTACAGCCAAAGGCCAGATGACACAACTACAAAGTTGATCATTGACTTCCGGCCGGCCTTGGGCATCCTGGTGCCATGTGTGCTGATGGACACCCTTATGCTTGAACATGGTGTTTGTTATGGACAAACTGTGACTAGCACAGAAGTCCAGCAACAGAACACCACTCGGGTTCGTATTGGGGAGGCCATTCCTCCCAATCACGCCCCTCCAGGTTTCACTGTCGCTGCCCCACGTGAGCATTGAAGTCCCCCAACAGAATTATGGAGTCCTCGGTAGGAGCACCTTTCAGCAGCCCCACAAGAGACTCCAAAAAGGCCAGGTACTCTGCACTGTTGTTCGGCCCATAAGCATTAATATTGCAACAACACATCATCAGTAGAATATAACTAACCTGTCTCCTCATGGTCTAATTCCAGCTCACGTTCCCTACTATGACCATAGGAAACTACTAATCCTCTTATGAATAGTCAAAATGACTACTGTAAAAAAGATGTACTGAATGATATCATCAGCTTTTATCTAATCCACCTTTTCTTTACATTTTCATTTCGTAACTCACAATCCAGAAATCTGATTTACCGCTGCCAAATTCCAATTTGCCAATTACAAAACTACAATCTGGAACTTCCAATTACTGCTTAAGAATTCCACATTTTCATTTCATGACTTACAATCCGGATATTCCAAATACAGCTACCAAATTCCAAATTATCATTTAATAAATCACAATCTGGAAATTACAATGACTGCTGCAAGATTCCATATTTTTGTTTTAATAACTCAATCTGGAAATTCTAATTATAGCTACCAGATTCCACACTTTCATTTAATAACTTACAATACAGACCTTACAATGACTGCTGCCAGATTCCATATTTGCATTTCATAACTCACAATCTGGAAATTCCAATTACCAGTACCAAATTCTACATTTTCATTTCATAAGTTACAATACAGAACTTAAAATCAACATTTCAATGTTATGTTTGCTTCTGTCATTCATATCAAACTGGAAATTCTTTGAATTTCCTTTTTACTATATATATATATATATATATGTCTTTATCAACTTTATTAACGCTAGTGCTAATACTCCATTTATCAAACAATCTACAACCTTACATTTATTCCAAGAATCACACTCTCACCTCAAGTTATTTTTCACCTATAACCTGTTTTTAGTTGCTTGCCTTATAGCTCCTCATTACTTGAATCTACACTGATGCAACTGCCCTGTGTTGATTCAACAACAAATAAGCTTTCATCTGGTCCTGGAATCACCCGCACACCTCACACCCTTGTTGAAATATGAGCCCTTTTCTTAGTTCCCTTATAGATCCTCATTATTTGCATCTACAGTGATGCAAATGCCCTGTGTTGATTCAACAACCAATAAGCTTTCATCTGGTGCTGGAATCACCTGGGTGAGCATGTAGCATAATGAATATTTGTGTCCTTATTAACTTAGAAATACAGGCAAATTGTTGATGAGTGACCATGGGTCTGTAGGCTTCTTGTTGCTGCTGTGCACAAGGCTGATAATGGATGTTTGTACCTGAGTCATGATTACTCCAAAGATTGTTTGTTGCTGCTGTGTACAAAACTGCTAATGGATGTTTGTACTGAATAACCATTACTCCATAGGCTGATTGTTGTCGCTGTGTACAAGACTGGTAATGGATGCTTGAACTTCTGTGATTATTTGTCCATAAGTTGATTGTTGATGCTGTGAACTAGGATGGTAATGGATGTTTGTATGTTAGTCACCATGGGTCCATAGGCTCATTGATGCTACTGTGTAAAAGGCTAGTAATGGATCTTTGTACCTGAGTGAGCATTAATCTATATCATAGCTGTTGCTGCTGTAGACAAAGCTTGTACCTTAGTGAGCATTAATATAGATTGCTGCTGCTGTGCATGAGGCTGGTATTGAGTGTTTATATCAGAGTGACCATGGGTCCATAGATTGATCGGTCCTGCTGTGTACAAGGCTGGTAATAGATGTTTGAATTTCAGTGACCATGGGTCTAAAGGCTGATTGTTCCTGCTGTGTACAAGGCTGGTAATGGATGTTTTTACTTGAGTGCCCAAAACTCCAAAGACTGATTGTGGCTGCTGTATATAAGGCTGATAATGAATTTTTGTATTTGGGTGACCATTATAGCATAGATTGCTATTGATGTGTACAGAACTGATAATAGATCCTTGCATTTGACTGATTATTAGTGTACAAATAGATTATTTCTGTTGTGTACAGGGCTGGTAATGGATGTTTGTACTTTATTGAGCATTAATCCATAGGTTGATTGTTTGTAGTGAGTACAAAGCTGGTAATATATTTTTGTGCTTGACTCACTATTAATCCAAGGGCTGCTTGTTGCTGCTGTGAAGAAGGCTGGTAATGAATGTATTTACTTGACTATCACCCTGTACGTTAATTGTTGCTGCTGTATACAAAACTGCTAATATATATTTTTACTTGATTAACTACTACATAATTTGTTGCTACTGAGTACAAGGCTGGTAATGGGTGTTTGTGCATGACTCAACATTAGTCCATAGGCTATTTGTTGCTGCTGAGTACAAGGCTGGCAATGAATGTTTGTAGCTGAGTGACCATGGGTCCATAGGCTGCTTGTTGCTGCTGAGTACAAGGCTGGTAATAAATGTTTGTGCTTGACTCACCATTAATCCATTGGCTGCTTGTTGCTGCTGAGTAGAAGGGCTGGTAATTGATGTTAGTACCTCAGTCAGCATTAGTCCAAACACTGACTGTTGCCTCTTGAATACAAGGCTGGTGAGGGACAGGCTGATAATAAACAGTTGTATAGTATGACAGCTGTCTGTATGAAGATGGAGCTTCAAGCACTTTTTGACTTGTGGATGAGTGACATTGGGTCAATAGGCTGATTGTTGTTGCTACATAAAAACCTGGTAATTGATGTTTGTAACTGAGTGACCATTAGTACAAATACTGACTTGCTATTGAATACAAGGCTGGTAATGAACATTTGCACCTGACTGATCATTAGTTCATAAGTCAATTGTTGCTGTTGTGTGTGAGGCTGGTAATAAATTTTTCTACTTGACTGAAAATTACTCCATTGATTGTTTCTGACTGTTGATTGCTGGGTAAGACTGTCTGTGGAGGCCTGCTGCCGGTTGAGCATTGGGCTGTAGACTGGTTGGTGCTGCTGTCTACAAGGCTGGTAATGAATGCTTGTACATGAGTAACCATGGTGCTCTAGGATGAAGAATGCTGCTGTGCAAGGGTGGCTGTGGATGCTTCTGGCTGGGTGAGCGTGGAGCAGTAGACTGCTGGCTGCTGGGTAAGCCTGCCTGTGGAGGCCTGCTGCCGGTTGAACATTGGGCTGCAGACTGGTTGTTGCTGCTGTCTAAAAGGCTGATAATGAATGCTTGTATATGAGTGATCATGGTGCTCTGGTAATAGATGCTTGTACCTGAGTGGCTGTAGTAATCTAGGATGAATATTGCTACTCTGTAAAGCTGGCTGTTCATTCTTGTGGTTAGGTGAGCATGCTGCTGTGTAAAACTGGCTGTGGATTCTTGTGGCTGGGTGAGAGTGGAGCAGTGGACTGCTGGCTGCTGGGTAAGCCTGTGCCTGTGGAGACCTGCAGCAGGTTAAGCATTGGGCTGTAGGCTGATTGGTGCTGCTGTCTACAAAGCTGGTAATGAACATTTGTACCCGAGTGACCATTAGTCCATAAGTTGACTGTTGCTGCTGTGTACAAGGCTGCTAATGGATACTTGTACCTGAGTGACCATGCTGCTCTAGGATCAAGATTGCGGCTGTGATTACTTGTGGCTGGGTGAGCGTGGAATAGTGGACCGGTGGCTGCTGGGTAAGCCTGCCTGTGGAGGCCTGCTGCTGGTTGAGCATTTGGCTGTAGGTTGCTTGTTGCTGCTGTGTAAGGCTGGCTGTGGATGCTTGTGGCTGGGTGAGCATGGAGCAGTGGGTTGGTGGCTGTTGGGTGAGCCTGGTTGTGGAGATCTGCTACTGGGTGAGCACAGACCTCTTGGCTGCTTGTTGCTGCTGTGTATGTGTGATAATGGATACTTGTGTCTGTATGAAGATTGAACTCCAAGCAACTTCTGACTTGTGGAGGAGTGACCCTGGGTCCATAGGCTGATTGTTGCTGCTGTGTAAAAGGCTGGTAATGAATGCTTGTACTTCAGTGTCCATGGTTCCATAGACTACTTGTTTCTGCTGTATACAAGTCTAGTACAAGGCTTGTAATGGATGTTTCTACCTGAGTGAAATTAGGTCCATAGGCTGCTTGTTGCTGCTGTGTACAAGACTTGTAATGGATATTTGTACCTGAGTAAATATTAGTCCAAAGGCCGAATTGCTGCTGAGTACAAGGCTTGTAATGGATGTTTGTACCTGAGTGACCATTAGTACATAGATTGCATGTTGCTGCTGAGTACAAAGCTGGTAATTGATATTTTTGCTTGACTGACTATTACTCCATAGATTAACTGTTGCTGGTGTGTACAACACTGGTAAAAATTGTTATTTGAGTGAGTATTACTACATTGGTTGATTGTTGCTTCTGAGTGCAAGGCTGGAAGTGAATGTTGGTACCTAAGTAGTCATTATCCCAAAGACTGACTGTTGCTGCTGAGTAGAAGGCTGGTAATAGATGTTTGTAACTGACCATAGGTCCATAGGCTGCTTGTTGCTGCTGTGTACAAGGCTGGAAATGGAAGGTTTTACTTGACTAGGTGTTACTCAATAGGTTGATTGTTGATGATGATCAGTACAAGGCTGGTAATAGATGTTTGTACCTGAGTGACCATTACTCCATAGGTTGATTGTTTCTGATGTGTACAAGGCTGGTATTGGATGTTTGTACCTGGATGTTTGTACCTGAGTGACAATGGTGATCTTGGATGAAGATTGCTGCTCTGTAAGGCTGGCTGTCGATGCTTGTGGCTGGGTGAGCGTGGAGCATAATGGATTCTTCTGTCTATGAACATAGAACTCTAGGCAAATTGTGGATGAGTGACGATGGGTGCATAGGCTTCTTGTTGCTGCTCTGTACAAGGATGGTAATGAATGTTTGTACTTCAGTCACCATGGGTGCATAGGCTGATTGTTGCTGCTGTATACAGGCTGGTAATGGATGCTCAAATCTGAGTGATTATTAGTCCATAAAATGATCGTTGCTGCTGTGTACAAGGATGGGAATGGATGTTTCTACCTCAGTCACCATGGATCCATAGGCTCATTGTTGCTGCTGTGTAAAACACTGGTAATGGATATTTATACCTGAGTGACCATTACTGCATAGACTGTTGCTGTTATATAAAAGCCTGGTTATAGTTGTTTGTACCTCAGTGACCATTACTCCATAGGTTGATTGTTTCTGATGTGTATAAGGCTGGTAATGGATGATTGTATCTGAGTGACCATAGTGATCTTGGATGAAGATTGCTGCTCTGTAAGGCTGGCTGTCGATGCTTGTGGCTAGGTGAGCATGGAGCATTATGGATACTTCGGTCTATGAACATAGAACTCCAGGCAACTTGTGGACGAGTGACGATGGGTCCATAGGCTTCTTATTGCTGCTCTGTACAAGGATGGTAATGAATGTTTCTACTTGAGTGCACAATACTCCACAGGCTGATTGTTGCTGCTGTAGACAAGGCTGGTAATGGATGTTTGTACCAGAGTGACGATTATGACAAATTGTTACTTGTACAAAATTGGTAATACATCCTTGTAAATGACTGACCATTAGTGTACAAATGGATTGTTTCTGTTGTGTACAACGCAAGTAATGGATGTTGGTACTTGACTGAACATTAGTCAATAGATTGATTGTTGCCGCTATGTACAAGGATGGGAATGGATGTTTGTACCTCAGTGACCAAGGGTCCATAGGCTGGTAATTGCTGCTGTGTACAAGGGTGTTAATGGATATTTGTACCTGAGTGAACATGCTGCTCTAGGACAAAGATTGCTGCTGTGATTATTGGTGGTTGGGTGAGCATGGAGCAGTGGACCGATGACTGCTGGGTGAGCCTGGTTGTGGAGATCTGCTACTGGGTGATCACGAATCTCTTGGCTACTTGTTGCTGGTGTTTACGTGAAATAACAAATATTTCTGTCTGTATGAAGATGGAATTCCAAGCAACTTCTGAACTGTGGAGGAGTGACCACAGGTCCATAGGCTGATTATTGCTGCTGTATAAAAGACTGGTAATGGATGCTTGTACCTGAATGACCATAGTGTTCTAGGATCAAGATTACTGCTGTGGATGCTTGTGCCTGGGTGAGCATGGAGCAGTGGACTGGTGGCTGTTGGGTAAGCCTGCCTGTGGAGGCCTGCTGCTGGTTGAGCATGGGGCTACAGGCTGAAGACTGCTGCTGTGTAAGGTTGGCTGTGGATGCTTGGGGCTGGGTGAGCACAGAGCAAAGGACTGCTGACTGCTGGATAAGCATGCCTGTGGAGGCCTGCTGCAGGATGAGCATTGGGCTGTACAGTGGTTGGTGCTGCTGCCAATAAAGCTGTTAATAGATGCTTGTACGAGTGACCACGGTGCTCTAGCATGAAGATTGCTGCTGTGCAAGGGTGGCTGTGGATGCTTGGGGCTGGGAGAGCACAGAGCAGTGGACTGCTGACTGCTGGGTAAGCCTGCCTGTGGAGGCCTGGTGCCGGTTGAGCATTGGGCTGTAGACTAGTTGGTGCTGCTATCTACAAGGTTGGTAATAAATGCTTGTACCTGAGTGACCATGGCGCTCTAGGATGAAGTTTGCTACTGTGTAAAGCTGGCTGTCGATGCTTGTGGCTGGGAGAGCGTGGAGCAGTAGACTGCTGGCTGCTGGGTAAGCCTGCCTGTGGAGGCCTGCTGCCGGTTGAGCATTGGGCTGCAGACTGATTGGTGCTGCTGTCTACAAGGCTGGTAATGACTGCTTGTACGTACTCTGGTAATAGATGCTTGTACCCGAGTGCACATGGTGCTCTAGGATGTAGATTGCTACTGTGCAAGGTTGGCTGTGGATGCTTGTGGCTGGGAGAGTGTGGAGCAGTAGACTGCTGGCTGCTGGGTAAGCCTGCCTGTGGAGGCCTGCTGCCGGTTGAACATTGGGCTGCAGACTGATTGGTGCTGCTGTCTACAAGGCTGGTAATAACTGTTTGTACCTAAGTGGCCATGGTACTCTGGTAATTGATGCTTGTACCTGAGTGCCCATGGTGCTCTAGGATGTAGATTGCTACTGTGTAAAGCTAGCTGTGGATAATTGGGGCTGGGAGAGCGTAGAGCAGTGGACTGCTGACTGCTGGGTAAGCCTGCCTGTGGAGACCTGCTAAAGGTTGAGCATTGAGCTGTAGGCTGGTTGGTGCTGCTGTCTACAAGGCTGGTAATGACTGCTTGTACCTGAGTGATCATGGTGCTCTAGGATGAAGATTGCCGCTGTGCAAGGGTGGCTGTAGATGCTTCTGGCTGGGTGAGCGCAGAGCAGTGGACTGCTGACTGCTGGGTAAGCCTGACTGTGGAGGCTTGCTGCCGGTTGACCATTAGGCTGAGAGCTTGCTGGTGCTGCTGTCTACAAGGCTGGTAATGACTGCTTGTATGTGAGTGACTATGGTGCTCTAGGATGAAGATTGCCGCTGTGCAAGGGTGGCTGTGGATGCTTCTGGCTGGGAGAGCGTGGAGCAGTAGACTGCTGGCTGCTGGGTAAGCCTGCCTGTGGAGGACTGCTGCAGGTTGAGCATTGGGCTATAGAGTGGTTGGTGCTTCTGTCTAAAAGGCTGATAATGAATGCGTGTACCTGAGTGGCCATGGTGCTCTGGTAATGAATCTTGTACCTGAGGGGCCGTAGTGCTATAGGATGAAGATTGCCGCTGTGTAAAGCTGGCTATGGATGCTTGTGGCTGGGAGAGCGTGGAGCAGTGGACTGCTGGGTAAGCCTGTCTGTGGAGGCCTGCTGAAGGTTGAGCATTGGGCTGTAGACTGGTTGGTGCTGCTGTATACAAGGCTAGTAATGACTACTTGTACCTGAGTAACCATGGTGCTGTGGTAATGGATGCTTATATCTGAGTGCACATAGTGTTCTAGGATGAAGATTGCTAATGTGGAATGCTGGCTGTAGATGCTTGGGGCTGGGAGAGCATGAAGCAGTGGACTGCTGACTGCTGGCTGCTGGCTGCTGGGTAAGCCTGCCTGTGGAGGCCTGCTGCCGGTTGAGCATTGGGCTGTAGGCTTGTTGGTGGTGCTGTCTACAAGGCTGGTAATAAATGCTTGCACCTGAGTGCCCATGGTGCTCTAGGATGTAGATTGCTACTGTGTAAAAGCTAGCTTTGGATGCTTGGGGCTGGGAGAGTGTGGAGCAGTGGACTTGTGACTGCTGGGTATGCCTGCCTGTGGAGGCCTGCTGAAGGTTGAGCATTGAGCTGTAGAATGGTTGGTGCTGCCGTCTACAAGGCTGGTAATGACTGCTTGTACCCGAGTGACCATGGTGCTCTAGAATGAAGATTGCCGCTGTGCAAGGTTGGCTGTAGATGCTTCTGGCTGGGTGAGCGCAGAGCAGTGGACTGCTGACTGCTGGCTGCTGGCTGCTGGGTAAGCCTGACTGTGGAGGCCTGCTGCCGGTTGAGCATTGGGCTGAGGGCTTGCTGGTGCTGCTTTCTACAAGGCTGGTAATGAATGCCTGAGTGGCCATGGTGCTCTGGTAATGGATGCTTGTACCTGAATGGCCATAGTGCTATAGGATGAAGATTGCTACTGTGTAAAGCTGGCTGTTGAGTCTTGTGGCTAGGTGAGCATGCTGCTGTGTAAAGCTGGCTGTGGATTCTTGTGGCTGGGTGAGCGTGGAGCAGTGAACTGCTGGCTGCTGGGTAAGCCTGTGCCTGTGGACGCCTGCTGCCGGTTGAGCATTGGGCTATAGAGTGGTTGGTGCTGATGTCTACAAGACTAGTAATGAATGCTTGTACCTGAGTGGCCATGGTGCTCTACGAAGAAGATTGCTGCTCTGCAAGGTTGGCTGTGGATGCTTGGGGATGGGAGAGCGTGGAGCAGTAGACTGCTGGCTGCTGGGTAAGCCTGCCTGTGGAGGCCTGCTGCCGGTTGAGCATTGGGCTGTAGACTGGTTGGTGCTTCTGTGTATAAGGCTGGTAATGACTGCTTGTACCTGTTAGACCGTGGTGCTCTAGGATGAAGATTGCTACTGTGTAAAGCTGGCTGTTGATGCTTGTGGCTGAGAGAGCGTGGAGCAGTGGACTGTTGACTGCTGGATAAGTCTGCCTGTGGAGGCCTGCTGCAGGTTGAGCATTGGGCTATAGAGTGGCTGGTGCTGCTGTCTACAAGGCTGATAATGAATGCCTGAGTGGCCATAGTGCTCTGGTAATGGATGCTTGTACCTGAATGGCCATAGTGCTATAGAATGAAGATTGCTACTGTATAAAACTGGCTGTAGATGCTTGTGGCTAGGTGAGCATGCTGCTGTGTAAAGCTGGCTGTGGATTCTTGTGGCTGGGAGAGCGTGGAGCAGTAGACTGCTGGCTGCTGGGTAAGCCTGCCTGTGGAGGCCTGCTGCCGGTTGAACATTGGGCTGCAGACTGGTTGGTGCTTCTGTCTGCAAGGCTGGTAATGAATGCTTGTACCTGTTTGACC